>NC_092503.1:133256868-133305117 GCF_047511675.1 Marmota flaviventris | reverse complement strand
CATATGCACATATAAGACATACAACACATAACACAAGTGTGCACACATAACATGATAGTAAAGGCCTTGTATCTTTTTGCAGGTGAAATCTCCATTGCAATGTTTTTTAAAAAAACTCCACAGTTGATTAAAAATAGAACTGATCAGAAAAACATTAATCTAAGTCTGTAGGATCAAAATCATGAGCTCAAAAAAATACAGAATCTAAGAAAAAGCAAGAGTCCTAGAAAAAATGACTGGCCAGTAATTAGTAAATAGCATACAATTTACTGTTTTTTTTTCCTTAGGCCTCAGATCAGTCTCCTACTGAGCTTGCAGGCTTCTTTCATTTGCATTTTAATGTAACTATAATAATATAACTATAATGTAAATAACTATAATGTAAACTATAGGTTTTTCTAAAATACATGTCCAAGAACTATTTATCATTGGGATGTCCCTTTCTTGCACTTCTCACAATTCTTTTATTACACAATGTATTCATTTTGTTTGTTACATACAGACCACTGTGTGCAGCTATAAGTTATTGTTGTTAAGTTAATAATTTAGACTTGAATAAAAAATATATTAAAGTGATGTTATTTACAATCTTGAAGGGGCTTTTCTAAAATAATTTGTAGCAACCAGATGTGCTACTCTATTCTTAAAAATTTATCATATTACATTAAATTAGGTTTGGCCTGAGGACGACTCCACACTTGAGTCTGGGATCTGCCAATGAAGGTAGTGCTCATCCTACCTAGTGAAAGCCTAGTGCAGAGGACACTCTTAACATGGCAGTGTTTCAGAAATGACAGTGCTGAGCCTGTGAATTGTGGAATCCTAGGAATAGGGTTCTGTGTGACCTGGGAAGCTGTCTTCATCCTCACTGTTCCTCTGCATGAACACTGCCTTGACACGTTGGAGGCATAAGTGCTGTGAAGCTATTCCAGTCCTGAGGCTGATAAGTAAGTGGGTAATTTTGTTTCCATTCTCTTTTCCTTGCTTAAGAAATTCCACTAAACACAACATGTTTTAAGGGATTTTCCTTTAACCTTAAAGTAGGGGATGGAAACTAAAAGCTTGTTAATTGTCATGTAATTATTAGTCTGTGATTTTTACATTTAAGACCTATACACATCTTGAAGAAATATAATATTTAAGATACAACAGTGTTTTATTAATGTTTGTGAAGCCTAGTATGCTCTCTGAGCTGTGGTATATAAAACTGTTAGTGAAATTTAGAACAAAAGTCAAAATACAAATACAATTGTGGGCATACTTACATACATAAAATATGTTTCAGAGAAATGAAGTTTGCATAATTATCTAATTCAAATTATACCAAAAAAAAAAAAAAAAAAAAAAAAAGAAATCACACTTTTTGTCTCTGGAAATTTTGAGGGGAAAAGTGAGCAAAGTGAGCAGCATTTATGCCAAGGAGTGGATCCTGATAGAAATGGAGCAGAAATTTCTGTGCACAAAAATGAATGGGCCATCAGTACCAAGAGACAAACAGGAGCATGGTACAGAGTTATCTCTCATAGAGTCCTGAGTTGTGGCTAGGAGGGCTCCAAGTGCCATCCTAGGAGGAAGGACCCCTTGAGGGTCTTGAGAATGTTCACACAGCAGCCAGCCTACAAGGGCCCAGTTAACTGGCTGCCCACTGTCAGACCTGCTGAAAATCTGTAATTCCTGGTACAGCAGAGATGCTTAAGAAAGACACACACACACACACGCATTCAGTAGAAAATGAGCACCGTCTTTACTTTTTTCTCTCATTCTTTTATACAGCATTGTTAATTAAAACAAGGGAAAAGAAAAAAACATCCTTTCAGCAGCTTAATTCTTACAAGCATGGATAAACATTCTCAGGAAAACTTTGTTTATGTTCACAGTGCTCCATATTTCTTATCAATTAACTTGTGGTTAGTTATTCTGAGTCAAACACACACACACACACACACACACACACACACACACACACACACACACACATATATATAATATATATATATATATATATATATATATATAAAATTTTGCACTTGGCAGAACATTTTTTTCTCTTATCTTCTTAAGACAGCAACAAGGACACAGTTCAAAGAGTTCATACTTTCTCACAGAACGCCTTGTTTTGCTAAGCACAGCAAAACTTAACACTTTGTGTGCGTGTGCACACAGTTCCCCCCTTAAATAACAATGACGGCGATTGTGCCTGTCTTAGGTTGTGAACCATACTGCAACATCCTTACCCGTCATGGAGGACTTCCACTGATGGAAAATGAAAGCCTCTGTCTTAGGTTGATATGTGCAGTGATTCATCTTACCCGTCATTGGCAACAATCATCTTAACCATGGGGGGGCGTATGAAGTCACCACAGGAGGATGAGATAAGAGACAAATGATCATACAATGACCAATGATACAAACAAGTATAGACATGCCAAGTATCAAAATCACACATATCATTAATTCTTTTAACCAGGAAATAGTAGGAAGTCAAGATGTTAACCATGAAAATAATTCTTCATTTCCTTCATATTGTCTGATATTATCAATCATTTCTTTTCAAATGATGAATTTCTGTATCAAAGGAACACTGTTATCTATCAGATTAAAACAACACATATTTTTTTTTACTTCAATACATTTTTTATGGTGTAACACTAGTAAATAATCTAAAGCAGCTCTATTATCCAAAACTCCTTGTCATAAAACCCTCTGTTCATTCAACAAGGCTAGAGCAGTAGATGTACGATTAATGTTTTTTTTTTTTTTTTTTTGCCATTACACATGCCAATTTCATAGCTGTCTTATAAGCTCCTACTGTCAATCCAGGGATCCCTACAAGGGAAAAAGTCAATGCATCAAACTCTGCTTTAGATAATAAATTTATATCATCCTTACAGTCCAATGTTAGCATAGCCATTCTTTGTAAGTGACGAGAAGGATGTTCAGGAAGCAAATCATCAATGGAGGGAAGGAAAACTGTGAGACGACTAAGACAGCAACATGTTCCATGAGTCATATTTGCCAGTATATAGTTGAATGTATAAGTTCCACAGGAAAAACAAACAGCCTCTTGAAAATGGCACATGTCCATAACTTGAAGGAACCAGAAAGGAATTATTACATGCAAAAGAAGGTCCCATAGATCTACACTTAGTTGCACAATTGTGAAGCTCAGTGCAGGAGTCATTATCTGTTACAATAACAGTAGTGGTCATAACTTGAACTGCATTTCAGGGTAGGCAATAAGAAGGGGTGCCCCAATTAGAATAATCAGCATAAGTAATAGTTTTATCAAAATTGGAGAAAAAGGTCATATTTTTTTATTTCTTCTGCTGGATGACAGACAGGTAGTAAACAGGAACCCAATACTGCTCCCAAATGGACATCTTTTTTAGGCAGATATTATCAGTCCCTGCCAAATGAGCCAATCTCAGCCATACATTGGTATGATTGAAAGAGGTAACTTCCATAGCTCCGAAAAGGAGAAAAAAGTTTAGGGACAGTATCTATAAGATATAAAACAAACCAAAGAAGAAGAGCATTCATGATGTAGTTTTAGAAGATTCCAACCATATCAAACGAGAAGGAATCCATCGAGGACAGGGATCATTTTGTGGAAAAACACAGGCAGCTCCTTTTCCCCACATTAATACAGGATTAGGACCCATCCATTGTCCTGTTAAAACATCTTTCCACCTTACAAGTGGATGGGCTATTTGTCCCTTAGCATGCCATAAGCGATCTGCAGCTGTCAGTTTTGTAGCTGGGTCTACAGTTAAAAAATTTAAAATAAATTATACATGCGCTAAACAAGAGTGGGGACTGCCATTACTCCACCCTTTTGTTTTTGACAGATATGCTTTAAGAGTTTGATGAGCTCGTTCTACTATACCTTATCCTTGAGGGTTATAGGAATACCTTTCATGTGTTTTACATCATAAATGTGAAGAAATCTTGCAAATGATGTACTAGTATATGTTGGTCCATTATCTGTTTTAATATGTTTAGGGAGACCCATAATAGAAAAAGGCTTCCATACAGTGAGCAAGTACATCTTTGACCCTTTCCCTGAATGAGGAGAAGCATAAATGAAATGAGAGTAAGTATCTATAGACACATGAACATACGCTAATTTGCCAAAAATGTTAATGAGTAACATCCATTTGCCATAAATGACCTGGTAAAAGGCCTCTGGAATTAATGTCAAAATTAGGAGAGTGTATCTGTGCAGAGCAGTGGGAAAAATTGTGAATGATTTGAGAATCCGCTTCATGAGAAATTTTACAATGATAAGCTAAAGAAGAGGCATTATGGCGAAATTGAGAATGTAAAGTTTGGGGATCCATAGATGGAAAGGCAGACATTTTGGAGGCTAAATCAGCGGCAGCATTTTTCTCACCAAGTGGAATGACCTTTCTGTCTAATAGAGAAACATTTAATTCTGTTACTCAGTGCTGGATAATCATACTAGAAAACACCAAGCCTACCTGTGTAGGTTAGGAATATCTGTAGGCCTTAAACTAAAAACTTCTGTCTCTGGCATCTCCTCTTGATAGTCTATTTTTATAGTTATCAGACATTTCTGTCTGAGAATCCTTCTTTGTCGCCTCCAGTCTTACTTATTTTACTTATCTCAGGCTAACATAAGTTGTATAACTTAAATTATTATTATTATTATTATTATTATTATTATTATTATTATTATTTAAAATGCCCAGGAATGGCTGTGTTTTGGTTTTAACTGTCTTTATTGAGTGTTTAAGATGAAGCAGTCAAACTGACTTTTGTTTTTATCTATTATTAATAGTCAGCTGAGTTTTTATGGGAGTCATTCCTGGGGAAACTTACAGCAGCTTCTCAGTTCTGTTAGTGCCATTTGAACTAGGATGGGTCCAGGTCTTGCTTAACCATGTGGCTTCCCTGAGAAGCATCAGGGATGTCTCCCTTCTCTAATGATCCTCCTCTTCATAGCAAATGCACTGATTGGCTTTCTGTTCTCCAGTGGTCTCATTAATCTCCCTGATCGAGAGGTCATGTGGCCCAGAGTTGCAAAGCTCTTTAGAGAAGTCCCATGTTCCCTGGATTCAGACTGACTCAGAGGGCAAGAGCCAAATATTGGTTTTCATGGCCCTTTTGATTTAACTTTAATTTTAAATCTTCATCTTAAACATCCAGTAAATAAATATTAACAGCCTTATATTAAGAGTACTGGGCTTTAATGTCTATAACTTTATAATTATTTATCTTTTTTATTAATTGGGGTCTGTATTATCCTATCTGTCTTGTAGATGATGACTTATTATTTTATATTAACCCAGGATGTGTGTTTTTAAAGCAGTACCTCTGTAAAACATTAACAGGCAATCTTTAGACCATTTATAAGAAAACTACAAAATAAAATTAACAAGAGTGAAAACATATTCAGTTCGTGTAATAGGTACCTTGAATTTTGACTGAGTTACACATTACATAAATCTCCTGTTTGAGATGCTAGTAATCTTGATAGACAAAAAAAAAAAAAAACAAAAACAAAAAACAAACAAACAAAAAAAAAAAAACATTTGAACATAACTTTAAATTAACTAAAATCTGGCCTACTGATTTTGTAGTCATTCTCACAGACTTATACAGACTTTAGTAAATCAATCAGATATCTAACAAAAGTACTGATGAATGAGTAATCCCATATCAAATTTACTTTACTTATTTTTTCAAAATATTAGACAAGTATATTGAACAGTGTTAGTTATTTTTTGAAGGAAAATTCCTAGAACCAAGGCATATTAGACATTTTATAGACATTAATATTTTATTAGTTTTTTTGAACACCTAGAAAAACTTGTAAACTTAAATTTAAAGACATTTATTTTTATCTGTTTATTAAATTTAGATTGAACCATTTTAATCACGTGAATTAAAGATCTTTGGATCCATTTTAAAAAAATTTTATGAGCGCTCTTTATAAATGTTAATTTGTATATTATATATATGATATATGGACATATGCACATATAGACATACAACACATAACACAAGTGTGCACACATAACATGATAGTAAAGGCCTTGTATCTTTTTGCAGGTGAAATCTCCATTGCAATGTTTTTTAAAAAAACTCCACAGTTGATTAAAAATAGAACTGATCAGAAAAACATTAATCTAAGTCTGTAGGATCAAAATCATGAGCTCAAAAAAATACAGAATCTAAGAAAAAGCAAGAGTCCTAGAAAAAATGACTGGCCAGTAATTAGTAAATAGCATACAATTTACTGTTTTTTTTTCCTTAGGCCTCAGATCAGTCTCCTACTGAGCTTGCAGGCTTCTTTCATTTGCATTTTAATGTAACTATAATAATATAACTATAATGTAAATAACTATAATGTAAACTATAGGTTTTTCTAAAATACATGTCCAAGAACTATTTATCATTGGGATGTCCCTTTCTTGCACTTCTCACAATTCTTTTATTACACAATGTATTCATTTTGTTTGTTACATACAGACCACTGTGTGCAGCTATAAGTTATTGTTGTTAAGTTAATAATTTAGACTTGAATAAAAAATATATTAAAGTGATGTTATTTACAATCTTGAAGGGGCTTTTTCTAAAATAATTTGTAGCAACCAGATGTGCTACTCTATTCTTAAAAATTTATCATATTACATTAAATTAGGTTTGGCCTGAGGACGACTCCACACTTGAGTCTGGGATCTGCCAATGAAGGTAGTGCTCATCCTACCTAGTGAAAGCCTAGTGCAGAGGACACTCTTAACATGGCAGTGTTTCAGAAATGACAGTGCTGAGCCTGTGAATTGTGGAATCCTAGGAATAGGGTTCTGTGTGACCTGGGAAGCTGTCTTCATCCTCACTGTTCCTCTGCATGAACACTGCCTTGACACGTTGGAGGCATAAGTGCTGTGAAGCTATTCCAGTCCTGAGGCTGATAAGTAAGTGGGTAATTTTGTTTCCATTCTCTTTTCCTTGCTTAAGAAATTCCACTAAACACAACATGTTTAAGGGATTTTCCTTTAACCTTAAAGTAGGGGATGGAAACTAAAAGCTTGTTAATTGTCATGTAATTATTAGTCTGTGATTTTTACATTTAAGACCTATACACATCTTGAAGAAATATAATATTTAAGATACAACAGTGTTTTATTAATGTTTGTGAAGCCTAGTATGCTCTCTGAGCTGTGGTATATAAAACTGTTAGTGAAATTTTGAACAAAAGTCAAAATACAAATACAATTGTGGGCATACTTACATACATAAAATATGTTTCAGAGAAATGAAGTTTGCATAATTATCTAATTCAAATTATACCAAAAAAAAAAAAAAAAAAAAAAAGAAATCACACTTTTTGTCTCTGGAAATTTTGAGGGGAAAAGTGAGCAAAGTGAGCAGCATTTATGCCAAGGAGTGGATCCTGATAGAAATGGAGCAGAAATTTCTGTGCACAAAAATGAATGGGCCATCAGTACCAAGAGACAAACAGGAGCATGGTACAGAGTTATCTCTCATAGAGTCCTGAGTTGTGGCTAGGAGGGCTCCAAGTGCCATCCTAGGAGGAAGGACCCCTTGAGGGTCTTGAGAATGTTCACACAGCAGCCAGCCTACAAGGGCCCAGTTAACTGGCTGCCCACTGTCAGACCTGCTGAAAATCTGTAATTCCTGGTACAGCAGAGATGCTTAAGAAAGACACACACACACACACGCATTCAGTAGAAAATGAGCACCGTCTTTACTTTTTTCTCTCATTCTTTTATACAGCATTGTTAATTAAAACAAGGGAAAAGAAAAAACATCCTTTCAGCAGCTTAATTCTTACAAGCATGGATAAACATTCTCAGGAAAACTTTGTTTATGGTCACAGTGCTCCATATTTCTTATCAATTAACTTGTGGTTAGTTATTCTGAGTCAAACACACACACACACACACACACACACACACACACACACACACACACACACATATATATATATATATATATATATAAATTTTGCACTTGGCAGAACATTTTTTTCTCTTATCTTCTTAAGACAGCAACAAGGACACAGTTCAAAGAGTTCATACTTTCTCACAGAACGCCTTGTTTTGCTAAGCACAGCAAAACTTAACACTTTGTGTGCGTGTGCACACAGTTCCCCCCTTAAATAACAATGACGGCGATTGTGCCTGTCTTAGGTTGTGAACCATACTGCAACATCCTTACCCGTCATGGAGGACTTCCACTGATGGAAAATGAAAGCCTCTGTCTTAGGTTGATATGTGCAGTGATTCATCTTACCCGTCATTGGCAACAATCATCTTAACCATGGGGGGGGCGTATGAAGTCACCACAGGAGGATGAGATAAGAGACAAATGATCATACAATGACCAATGATACAAACAAGTATAGACATGCCAAGTATCAAAATCACACATATCATTAATTCTTTTAACCAGGAAATAGTAGGAAGTCAAGATGTTAACCATGAAAATAATTCTTCATTTCCTTCATATTGTCTGATATTATCAATCATTTCTTTTCAAATGATGAATTTCTGTATCAAAGGAACACTGTTATCTATCAGATTAAAACAACACATATTTTTTTTTACTTCAATACATTTTTTATGGTGTAACACTAGTAAATAATCTAAAGCAGCTCTATTATCCAAAACTCCTTGTCATAAAACCCTCTGTTCATTCAACAAGGCTAGAGCAGTAGATGTACGATTAAAGTTTTTTTTTTTTTTTTGCCATTACACATGCCAATTTCATAGCTGTCTTATAAGCTCCTACTGTCAATCCAGGGATCCCTACAAGGGAAAAAGTCAATGCATCAAACTCTGCTTTAGATAATAAATTTATATCATCCTTACAGTCCAATGTTAGCATAGCCATTCTTTGTAAGTGACGAGAAGGATGTTCAGGAAGCAAATCATCAATGGAGGGAAGGAAAACTGTGAGACGACTAAGACAGCAACATGTTCCATGAGTCATATTTGCCAGTATATAGTTGAATGTATAAGTTCCACAGGAAAAACAAACAGCCTCTTGAAAATGGCACATGTCCATAACTTGAAGGAACCAGAAAGGAATTATTACATGCAAAAGAAGGTCCCATAGATCTACACTTAGTTGCACAATTGTGAAGCTCAGTGCAGGAGTCATTATCTGTTACAATAACAGTAGTGGTCATAACTTGAACTGCATTTCAGGGTAGGCAATAAGAAGGGGTGCCCCAATTAGAATAATCAGCATAAGTAATAGTTTTATCAAAATTGGAGAAAAAGGTCATATTTTTTTTATTTCTTCTGCTGGATGACAGACAGGTAGTAAACAGGAACCCAATACTGCTCCCAAATGGACATCTTTTTAAGGCAGATATTATCAGTCCCTGCCAAATGAGCCAATCTCAGCCATACATTGGTATGATTGAAAGAGGTAACTTCCATAGCTCCGAAAAGGAGAAAAAAGTTTAGGGACAGTATCTATAAGATATAAAACAAACCAAAGAAGAAGAGCATTCATGATGTAGTTTTAGAAGATTCCAACCATATCAAACGAGAAGGAATCCATCGAGGACAGGGATCATTTTGTGGAAAAACACAGGCAGCTCCTTTTCCCCACATTAATACAGGATTAGGACCCATCCATTGTCCTGTTAAAACATCTTTCCACCTTACAAGTGGATGGGCTATTTGTCCCTTAGCATGCCATAAGCGATCTGCAGCTGTCAGTTTTGTAGCTGGGTCTACAGTTAAAAAATTTAAAATAAATTATACATGCGCTAAACAAGAGTGGGGACTGCCATTACTCCACCCTTTTGTTTTTGACAGATATGCTTTAAGAGTTTGATGAGCTCGTTCTACTATACCTTATCCTTGAGGGTTATAGGAATACCTTTCATGTGTTTTACATCATAAATGTGAAGAAATCTTGCAAATGATGTACTAGTATATGTTGGTCCATTATCTGTTTTAATATGTTTAGGGAGACCCATAATAGAAAAAGGCTTCCATACAGTGAGCAAGTACATCTTTGACCCTTTCCCTGAATGAGGAGAAGCATAAATGAAATGAGAGTAAGTATCTATAGACACATGAACATACGCTAATTTGCCAAAAATGTTAATGAGTAACATCCATTTGCCATAAATGACCTGGTAAAAGGCCTCTGGAATTAATGTCAAAATTAGGAGAGTGTATCTGTGCAGAGCAGTGGGAAAAATTGTGAATGATTTGAGAATCCGCTTCATGAGAAATTTTACAATGATAAGCTAAAGAAGAGGCATTATGGCGAAATTGAGAATGTAAAGTTTGGGGATCCATAGATGGAAAGGCAGACATTTTGGAGGCTAAATCAGCGGCAGCATTTTTCTCACCAAGTGGAATGACCTTTCTGTCTAATAGAGAAACATTTAATTCTGTTACTCAGTGCTGGATAATCATACTAGAAAACACCAAGCCTACCTGTGTAGGTTAGGAATATCTGTAGGCCTTAAACTAAAAACTTCTGTCTCTGGCATCTCCTCTTGATAGTCTATTTTTATAGTTATCAGACATTTCTGTCTGAGAATCCTTCTTTGTCGCCTCCAGTCTTACTTATTTTACTTATCTCAGGCTAACATAAGTTGTATAACTTAAATTATTATTATTATTATTATCATTATTATTATTATTATTATTATTATTATTATTATTTAAAATGCCCAGGAATGGCTGTGTTTTGGTTTTAACTGTCTTTATTGAGTGTTTAAGATGAAGCAGTCAAACTGACTTTTGTTTTTATCTATTATTAATAGTCAGCTGAGTTTTTATGGGAGTCATTCCTGGGGAAACTTACAGCAGCTTCTCAGTTCTGTTAGTGCCATTTGAACTAGGATGGGTCCAGGTCTTGCTTAACCATGTGGCTTCCCTGAGAAGCATCAGGGATGTCTCCCTTCTCTAATGATCCTCCTCTTCATAGCAAATGCACTGATTGGCTTTCTGTTCTCCAGTGGTCTCATTAATCTCCCTGATCGAGAGGTCATGTGGCCCAGAGTTGCAAAGCTCTTTAGAGAAGTCCCATGTTCCCTGGATTCAGACTGACTCAGAGGGCAAGAGCCAAATATTGGTTTTCATGGCCCTTTTGATTTAACTTTAATTTTAAATCTTCATCTTAAACATCCAGTAAATAAATATTAACAGCCTTATATTAAGAGTACTGGGCTTTAATGTCTATAACTTTATAATTATTTATCTTTTTTATTAATTGGGGTCTGTATTATCCTATCTGTCTTGTAGATGATGACTTATTATTTTATATTAACCCAGGATGTGTGTTTTTAAAGCAGTACCTCTGTAAAACATTAACAGGCAATCTTTAGACCATTTATAAGAAAACTACAAAATAAAATTAACAAGAGTGAAAACATATTCAGTTCGTGTAATAGGTACCTTGAATTTTGACTGAGTTACACATTACATAAATCTCCTGTTTGAGATGCTAGTAATCTTGATAGACAAAAAAAAAAAAAACAAAAACAAAAAACAAACAAACAAAAAAAAAAAAACATTTGAACATAACTTTAAATTAACTAAAATCTGGCCTACTGATTTTGTAGTCATTCTCACAGACTTATACAGACTTTAGTAAATCAATCAGATATCTAACAAAAGTACTGATGAATGAGTAATCCCATATCAAATTTACTTTACTTATTTTTTCAAAATATTAGACAAGTATATTGAACAGTGTTAGTTATTTTTTGAAGGAAAATTCCTAGAACCAAGGCATATTAGACATTTTATAGACATTAATATTTTATTAGTTTTTTTGAACACCTAGAAAAACTTGTAAACTTAAATTTAAAGACATTTATTTTTATCTGTTTATTAAATTTAGATTGAACCATTTTAATCACGTGAATTAAAGATCTTTGGATCCATTTTAAAAAAATTTTATGAGCGCTCTTTATAAATGTTAATTTGTATATTATATATATGATATATGGACATATGCACATATAGACATACAACACATAACACAAGTGTGCACACATAACATGATAGTAAAGGCCTTGTATCTTTTTGCAGGTGAAATCTCCATTGCAATGTTTTTTAAAAAAACTCCACAGTTGATTAAAAATAGAACTGATCAGAAAAACATTAATCTAAGTCTGTAGGATCAAAATCATGAGCTCAAAAAAATACAGAATCTAAGAAAAAGCAAGAGTCCTAGAAAAAATGACTGGCCAGTAATTAGTAAATAGCATACAATTTACTGTTTTTTTTTCCTTAGGCCTCAGATCAGTCTCCTACTGAGCTTGCAGGCTTCTTTCATTTGCATTTTAATGTAACTATAATAATATAACTATAATGTAAATAACTATAATGTAAACTATAGGTTTTTCTAAAATACATGTCCAAGAACTATTTATCATTGGGATGTCCCTTTCTTGCACTTCTCACAATTCTTTTATTACACAATGTATTCATTTTGTTTGTTACATACAGACCACTGTGTGCAGCTATAAGTTATTGTTGTTAAGTTAATAATTTAGACTTGAATAAAAAATATATTAAAGTGATGTTATTTACAATCTTGAAGGGGCTTTTTCTAAAATAATTTGTAGCAACCAGATGTGCTACTCTATTCTTAAAAATTTATCATATTACATTAAATTAGGTTTGGCCTGAGGACGACTCCACACTTGAGTCTGGGATCTGCCAATGAAGGTAGTGCTCATCCTACCTAGTGAAAGCCTAGTGCAGAGGACACTCTTAACATGGCAGTGTTTCAGAAATGACAGTGCTGAGCCTGTGAATTGTGGAATCCTAGGAATAGGGTTCTGTGTGACCTGGGAAGCTGTCTTCATCCTCACTGTTCCTCTGCATGAACACTGCCTTGACACGTTGGAGGCATAAGTGCTGTGAAGCTATTCCAGTCCTGAGGCTGATAAGTAAGTGGGTAATTTTGTTTCCATTCTCTTTTCCTTGCTTAAGAAATTCCACTAAACACAACATGTTTAAGGGATTTTCCTTTAACCTTAAAGTAGGGGATGGAAACTAAAAGCTTGTTAATTGTCATGTAATTATTAGTCTGTGATTTTTACATTTAAGACCTATACACATCTTGAAGAAATATAATATTTAAGATACAACAGTGTTTTATTAATGTTTGTGAAGCCTAGTATGCTCTCTGAGCTGTGGTATATAAAACTGTTAGTGAAATTTTGAACAAAAGTCAAAATACAAATACAATTGTGGGCATACTTACATACATAAAATATGTTTCAGAGAAATGAAGTTTGCATAATTATCTAATTCAAATTATACCAAAAAAAAAAAAAAAAAAAAAAAAGAAATCACACTTTTTGTCTCTGGAAATTTTGAGGGGAAAAGTGAGCAAAGTGAGCAGCATTTATGCCAAGGAGTGGATCCTGATAGAAATGGAGCAGAAATTTCTGTGCACAAAAATGAATGGGCCATCAGTACCAAGAGACAAACAGGAGCATGGTACAGAGTTATCTCTCATAGAGTCCTGAGTTGTGGCTAGGAGGGCTCCAAGTGCCATCCTAGGAGGAAGGACCCCTTGAGGGTCTTGAGAATGTTCACACAGCAGCCAGCCTACAAGGGCCCAGTTAACTGGCTGCCCACTGTCAGACCTGCTGAAAATCTGTAATTCCTGGTACAGCAGAGATGCTTAAGAAAGACACACACACACACACGCATTCAGTAGAAAATGAGCACCGTCTTTACTTTTTTCTCTCATTCTTTTATACAGCATTGTTAATTAAAACAAGGGAAAAGAAAAAACATCCTTTCAGCAGCTTAATTCTTACAAGCATGGATAAACATTCTCAGGAAAACTTTGTTTATGGTCACAGTGCTCCATATTTCTTATCAATTAACTTGTGGTTAGTTATTCTGAGTCAAACACACACACACACACACACACACACACACACACACACACACACACATATATATATATATATATATATATATATAAATTTTGCACTTGGCAGAACATTTTTTTCTCTTATCTTCTTAAGACAGCAACAAGGACACAGTTCAAAGAGTTCATACTTTCTCACAGAACGCCTTGTTTTGCTAAGCACAGCAAAACTTAACACTTTGTGTGCGTGTGCACACAGTTCCCCCCTTAAATAACAATGACGGCGATTGTGCCTGTCTTAGGTTGTGAACCATACTGCAACATCCTTACCCGTCATGGAGGACTTCCACTGATGGAAAATGAAAGCCTCTGTCTTAGGTTGATATGTGCAGTGATTCATCTTACCCGTCATTGGCAACAATCATCTTAACCATGGGGGGGGCGTATGAAGTCACCACAGGAGGATGAGATAAGAGACAAATGATCATACAATGACCAATGATACAAACAAGTATAGACATGCCAAGTATCAAAATCACACATATCATTAATTCTTTTAACCAGGAAATAGTAGGAAGTCAAGATGTTAACCATGAAAATAATTCTTCATTTCCTTCATATTGTCTGATATTATCAATCATTTCTTTTCAAATGATGAATTTCTGTATCAAAGGAACACTGTTATCTATCAGATTAAAACAACACATATTTTTTTTTACTTCAATACATTTTTTATGGTGTAACACTAGTAAATAATCTAAAGCAGCTCTATTATCCAAAACTCCTTGTCATAAAACCCTCTGTTCATTCAACAAGGCTAGAGCAGTAGATGTACGATTAAAGTTTTTTTTTTTTTTTTGCCATTACACATGCCAATTTCATAGCTGTCTTATAAGCTCCTACTGTCAATCCAGGGATCCCTACAAGGGAAAAAGTCAATGCATCAAACTCTGCTTTAGATAATAAATTTATATCATCCTTACAGTCCAATGTTAGCATAGCCATTCTTTGTAAGTGACGAGAAGGATGTTCAGGAAGCAAATCATCAATGGAGGGAAGGAAAACTGTGAGACGACTAAGACAGCAACATGTTCCATGAGTCATATTTGCCAGTATATAGTTGAATGTATAAGTTCCACAGGAAAAACAAACAGCCTCTTGAAAATGGCACATGTCCATAACTTGAAGGAACCAGAAAGGAATTATTACATGCAAAAGAAGGTCCCATAGATCTACACTTAGTTGCACAATTGTGAAGCTCAGTGCAGGAGTCATTATCTGTTACAATAACAGTAGTGGTCATAACTTGAACTGCATTTCAGGGTAGGCAATAAGAAGGGGTGCCCCAATTAGAATAATCAGCATAAGTAATAGTTTTATCAAAATTGGAGAAAAAGGTCATATTTTTTTTATTTCTTCTGCTGGATGACAGACAGGTAGTAAACAGGAACCCAATACTGCTCCCAAATGGACATCTTTTTAAGGCAGATATTATCAGTCCCTGCCAAATGAGCCAATCTCAGCCATACATTGGTATGATTGAAAGAGGTAACTTCCATAGCTCCGAAAAGGAGAAAAAAGTTTAGGGACAGTATCTATAAGATATAAAACAAACCAAAGAAGAAGAGCATTCATGATGTAGTTTTAGAAGATTCCAACCATATCAAACGAGAAGGAATCCATCGAGGACAGGGATCATTTTGTGGAAAAACACAGGCAGCTCCTTTTCCCCACATTAATACAGGATTAGGACCCATCCATTGTCCTGTTAAAACATCTTTCCACCTTACAAGTGGATGGGCTATTTGTCCCTTAGCATGCCATAAGCGATCTGCAGCTGTCAGTTTTGTAGCTGGGTCTACAGTTAAAAAATTTAAAATAAATTATACATGCGCTAAACAAGAGTGGGGACTGCCATTACTCCACCCTTTTGTTTTTGACAGATATGCTTTAAGAGTTTGATGAGCTCGTTCTACTATACCTTATCCTTGAGGGTTATAGGAATACCTTTCATGTGTTTTACATCATAAATGTGAAGAAATCTTGCAAATGATGTACTAGTATATGTTGGTCCATTATCTGTTTTAATATGTTTAGGGAGACCCATAATAGAAAAAGGCTTCCATACAGTGAGCAAGTACATCTTTGACCCTTTCCCTGAATGAGGAGAAGCATAAATGAAATGAGAGTAAGTATCTATAGACACATGAACATACGCTAATTTGCCAAAAATGTTAATGAGTAACATCCATTTGCCATAAATGACCTGGTAAAAGGCCTCTGGAATTAATGTCCAAATTAGGAGAGTGTATCTGTGCAGAGCAGTGGGAAAAATTGTGAATGATTTGAGAATCCGCTTCATGAGAAATTTTACAATGATAAGCTAAAGAAGAGGCATTATGGCGAAATTGAGAATGTAAAGTTTGGGGATCCATAGATGGAAAGGCAGACATTTTGGAGGCTAAATCAGCGGCAGCATTTTTCTCACCAAGTGGAATGACCTTTCTGTCTAATAGAGAAACATTTAATTCTGTTACTCAGTGCTGGATAATCATACTAGAAAACACCAAGCCTACCTGTGTAGGTTAGGAATATCTGTAGGCCTTAAACTAAAAACTTCTGTCTCTGGCATCTCCTCTTGATAGTCTATTTTTATAGTTATCAGACATTTCTGTCTGAGAATCCTTCTTTGTCGCCTCCAGTCTTACTTATTTTACTTATCTCAGGCTAACATAAGTTGTATAACTTAAATTATTATTATTATTATTATTATTATTATTATTATTATTATTATTATTATTATTTAAAATGCCCAGGAATGGCTGTGTTTTGGTTTTAACTGTCTTTATTGAGTGTTTAAGATGAAGCAGTCAAACTGACTTTTGTTTTTATCTATTATTAATAGTCAGCTGAGTTTTTATGGGAGTCATTCCTGGGGAAACTTACAGCAGCTTCTCAGTTCTGTTAGTGCCATTTGAACTAGGATGGGTCCAGGTCTTGCTTAACCATGTGGCTTCCCTGAGAAGCATCAGGGATGTCTCCCTTCTCTAATGATCCTCCTCTTCATAGCAAATGCACTGATTGGCTTTCTGTTCTCCAGTGGTCTCATTAATCTCCCTGATCGAGAGGTCATGTGGCCCAGAGTTGCAAAGCTCTTTAGAGAAGTCCCATGTTCCCTGGATTCAGACTGACTCAGAGGGCAAGAGCCAAATATTGGTTTTCATGGCCCTTTTGATTTAACTTTAATTTTAAATCTTCATCTTAAACATCCAGTAAATAAATATTAACAGCCTTATATTAAGAGTACTGGGCTTTAATGTCTATAACTTTATAATTATTTATCTTTTTTATTAATTGGGGTCTGTATTATCCTATCTGTCTTGTAGATGATGACTTATTATTTTATATTAACCCAGGATGTGTGTTTTTAAAGCAGTACCTCTGTAAAACATTAACAGGCAATCTTTAGACCATTTATAAGAAAACTACAAAATAAAATTAACAAGAGTGAAAACATATTCAGTTCGTGTAATAGGTACCTTGAATTTTGACTGAGTTACACATTACATAAATCTCCTGTTTGAGATGCTAGTAATCTTGATAGACAAAAAAAAAAAAAAACAAAAACAAAAAACAAACAAACAAAAAAAAAAAAAAAACATTTGAACATAACTTTAAATTAACTAAAATCTGGCCTACTGATTTTGTAGTCATTCTCACAGACTTATACAGACTTTAGTAAATCAATCAGATATCTAACAAAAGTACTGATGAATGAGTAATCCCATATCAAATTTACTTTACTTATTTTTTCAAAATATTAGACAAGTATATTGAACAGTGTTAGTTATTTTTTGAAGGAAAATTCCTAGAACCAAGGCATATTAGACATTTTATAGACATTAATATTTTATTAGTTTTTTTGAACACCTAGAAAAACTTGTAAACTTAAATTTAAAGACATTTATTTTTATCTGTTTATTAAATTTAGATTGAACCATTTTAATCACGTGAATTAAAGATCTTTGGATCCATTTTAAAAAAATTTTATGAGCGCTCTTTATAAATGTTAATTTGTATATTATATATATGATATATGGACATATGCACATATAGACATACAACACATAACACAAGTGTGCACACATAACATGATAGTAAAGGCCTTGTATCTTTTTGCAGGTGAAATCTCCATTGCAATGTTTTTTAAAAAAACTCCACAGTTGATTAAAAATAGAACTGATCAGAAAAACATTAATCTAAGTCTGTAGGATCAAAATCATGAGCTCAAAAAAATACAGAATCTAAGAAAAAGCAAGAGTCCTAGAAAAAATGACTGGCCAGTAATTAGTAAATAGCATACAATTTACTGTTTTTTTTTTCCTTAGGCCTCAGATCAGTCTCCTACTGAGCTTGCAGGCTTCTTTCATTTGCATTTTAATGTAACTATAATAATATAACTATAATGTAAATAACTATAATGTAAACTATAGGTTTTTCTAAAATACATGTCCAAGAACTATTTATCATTGGGATGTCCCTTTCTTGCACTTCTCACAATTCTTTTATTACACAATGTATTCATTTTGTTTGTTACATACAGACCACTGTGTGCAGCTATAAGTTATTGTTGTTAAGTTAATAATTTAGACTTGAATAAAAAATATATTAAAGTGATGTTATTTACAATCTTGAAGGGGCTTTTTCTAAAATAATTTGTAGCAACCAGATGTGCTACTCTATTCTTAAAAATTTATCATATTACATTAAATTAGGTTTGGCCTGAGGACGACTCCACACTTGAGTCTGGGATCTGCCAATGAAGGTAGTGCTCATCCTACCTAGTGAAAGCCTAGTGCAGAGGACACTCTTAACATGGCAGTGTTTCAGAAATGACAGTGCTGAGCCTGTGAATTGTGGAATCCTAGGAATAGGGTTCTGTGTGACCTGGGAAGCTGTCTTCATCCTCACTGTTCCTCTGCATCAACACTGCCTTGACACGTTGGAGGCATAAGTGCTGTGAAGCTATTCCAGTCCTGAGGCTGATAAGTAAGTGGGTAATTTTGTTTCCATTCTCTTTTCCTTGCTTAAGAAATTCCACTAAACACAACATGTTTAAGGGATTTTCCTTTAACCTTAAAGTAGGGGATGGAAACTAAAAGCTTGTTAATTGTCATGTAATTATTAGTCTGTGATTTTTACATTTAAGACCTATACACATCTTGAAGAAATATAATATTTAAGATACAACAGTGTTTTATTAATGTTTGTGAAGCCTAGTATGCTCTCTGAGCTGTGGTATATAAAACTGTTAGTGAAATTTTGAACAAAAGTCAAAATACAAATACAATTGTGGGCATACTTACATACATAAAATATGTTTCAGAGAAATGAAGTTTGCATAATTATCTAATTCAAATTATACCAAAAAAAAAAAAAAAAAAAAAAAAGAAATCACACTTTTTGTCTCTGGAAATTTTGAGGGGAAAAGTGAGCAAAGTGAGCAGCATTTATGCCAAGGAGTGGATCCTGATAGAAATGGAGCAGAAATTTCTGTGCACAAAAATGAATGGGCCATCAGTACCAAGAGACAAACAGGAGCATGGTACAGAGTTATCTCTCATAGAGTCCTGAGTTGTGGCTAGGAGGGCTCCAAGTGCCATCCTAGGAGGAAGGACCCCTTGAGGGTCTTGAGAATGTTCACACAGCAGCCAGCCTACAAGGGCCCAGTTAACTGGCTGCCCACTGTCAGACCTGCTGAAAATCTGTAATTCCTGGTACAGCAGAGATGCTTAAGAAAGACACACACACACACACGCATTCAGTAGAAAATGAGCACCGTCTTTACTTTTTTCTCTCATTCTTTTATACAGCATTGTTAACTAAAACAAGGGAAAAGAAAAAAACATCCTTTCAGCAGCTTAATTCTTACAAGCATGGATAAACATTCTCAGGAAAACTTTGTTTATGTTCACAGTGCTCCATATTTCTTATCAATTAACTTGTGGTTAGTTATTCTGAGTCAAACACACACACACACACACACACACACACACACACACACATATATATATATCTATATATATATATATATCTATATATATATCTATATATATATATATATATATATATATATATATATATATATATATATATATATATATATATATATTTTGCACTTGGCAGAACATTTTTTTCTCTTATCTTCTTAAGACAGCAACAAGGACACAGTTCAAAGAGTTCATACTTTCTCACAGAACGCCTTGTTTTGCTAAGCACAGCAAAACTTAACACTTTGTGTGCGTGTGCACACAGTTCCCCCCTTAAATAACAATGACGGTGATTGTGCCTGTCTTAGGTTGTGAACCATACTGCAACATCCTTACCCGTCATGGAGGACTTCCACTGATGGAAAATGAAAGCCTCTGTCTTAGGTTGATATGTGCAGTGATTCATCTTACCCGTCATTGTCAACAATCATCTTAACCATGGGGGGGGGGCGTATGAAGTCACCACAGGAGGATGAGATAAGAGACAAATGATCATACAATGACCAATGATACAAACAAGTATAGACATGCCAAGTATCAAAATCACACATATCATTAATTCTTTTAACCAGGAAATAGTAGGAAGTCAAGATGTTAACCATGAAAATAATTCTTCATTTCCTTCATATTGTCTGATATTATCAATCATTTCTTTTCAAATGATGAATTTCTGTATCAAAGGAACACTGTTATCTGTCAGATTAAAACAACACATATTTTTTTTTACTTCAATACATTTTTTATGGTGTAACACTAGTAAATAATCTAAAGCAGCTCTATTATCCAAAACTCCTTGTCATAAAACCTGCTGTTCATTCAACAAGGCTAGAGCAGTAGATGTACGATTAATGTTTTTTTTTTTTTTTTTGCCATTACACATGCCAATTTCATAGCTGTCTTATAAGCTCCTACTGTCAATCCAGGGATCCCTACAAGGGAAAAAGTCAATGCATCAAACTCTGCTTTAGATAATAAATTTATATCATCCTTACAGTCCAATGTTAGCATAGCCATTCTTTGTAAGTGACGAGAAGGATGTTCAGGAAGCAAATCATCAATGGAGGGAAGGAAAACTGTGAGACGACTAAGACAGCAACATGTTCCATGAGTCATATTTGCCAGTATATAGTTGAATGTATAAGTTCCACAGGAAAAACAAACAGCCTCTTGAAAATGGCACATGTCCATAACTTGAAGGAACCAGAAAGGAATTATTACATGCAAAAGAAGGTCCCATAGATCTACACTTAGTTGCACAATTGTGAAGCTCAGTGCAGGAGTCATTATCTGTTACAATAACAATAGTGGTCATAACTTGAACTGCATTTCAGGGTAGGCAATAAGAAGGGGTGCCCCAATTAGAATAATCAGCATAAGTAATAGTTTTATCAAAATTGGAGAAAAAGGTCATATTTTTTTATTTCTTCTGCTGGATGACAGACAGGTAGTAAACAGGAACCCAATACTGCTCCCAAATGGACATCTTTTTTAGGCAGATATTATCAGTCCCTGCCAAATGAGCCAATCTCAGCCATACATTGGTATGATTGAAAGAGGTAACTTCCATAGCTCCGAAAAGGAGAAAAAAGTTTAGGGACAGTATCTATAAGATATAAAACAAACCAAAGAAGAAGAGCATTCATGATGTAGTTTTAGAAGATTCCAACCATATCAAACGAGAAGGAATCCATCGAGGACAGGGATCATTTTGTGGAAAAACACAGGCAGCTCCTTTTCCCCACATTAATACAGGATTAGGACCCATCCATTGTCCTGTTAAAACATCTTTCCACCTTACAAGTGGATGGGCTATTTGTCCCTTAGCATGCCATAAGCGATCTGCAGCTGTCAGTTTTGTAGCTGGGTCTACAGTTAAAAAATTTAAAATAAATTATACATGCGCTAAACAAGAGTGGGGACTGCCATTACTCCACCCTTTTGTTTTTGACAGATATGCTTTAAGAGTTTGATGAGCTCGTTCTACTATACCTTATCCTTGAGGGTTATAGGAATACCTTTCATGTGTTTTACATCATAAATGTGAAGAAATCTTGCAAATGATGTACTAGTATATGTTGGTCCATTATCTGTTTTAATATGTTTAGGGAGACCCATAATAGAAAAAGGCTTCCATACAGTGAGCAAGTACATCTTTGACCCTTTCCCTGAATGAGGAGAAGCATAAATGAAATGAGAGTAAGTATCTATAGACACATGAACATACGCTAATTTGCCAAAAATGTTAATGAGTAACATCCATTTGCCATAAATGACCTGGTAAAAGGCCTCTGGAATTAATGTCCAAATTAGGAGAGTGTATCTGTGCAGAGCAGTGGGAAAAATTGTGAATGATTTGAGAATCCGCTTCATGAGAAATTTTACAATGATAAGCTAAAGAAGAGGCATTATGGCGAAATTGAGAATGTAAAGTTTGGGGATCCATAGATGGAAAGGCAGACATTTTGGAGGCTAAATCAGCGGCAGCATTTTTCTCACCAAGTGGAATGACCTTTCTGTCTAATAGAGAAACATTTAATTCTGTTACTCAGTGCTGGATAATCATACTAGAAAACACCAAGCCTACCTGTGTAGGTTAGGAATATCTGTAGGCCTTAAACTAAAAACTTCTGTCTCTGGCATCTCCTCTTGATAGTCTATTTTTATAGTTATCAGACATTTCTGTCTGAGAATCCTTCTTTGTCGCCTCCAGTCTTACTTATTTTACTTATCTCAGGCTAACATAAGTTGTATAACTTAAATTATTATTATTATTATTATTATTATTATTATTATTATTATTATTATTTAAAATGCCCAGGAATGGCTGTGTTTTGGTTTTAACTGTCTTTATTGAGTGTTTAAGATGAAGCAGTCAAACTGACTTTTGTTTTTATCTATTATTAATAGTCAGCTGAGTTTTTATGGGAGTCATTCCTGGGGAAACTTACAGCAGCTTCTCAGTTCTGTTAGTGCCATTTGAACTAGGATGGGTCCAGGTCTTGCTTAACCATGTGGCTTCCCTGAGAAGCATCAGGGATGTCTCCCTTCTCTAATGATCCTCCTCTTCATAGCAAATGCACTGATTGGCTTTCTGTTCTCCAGTGGTCTCATTAATCTCCCTGATCGAGAGGTCATGTGGCCCAGAGTTGCAAAGCTCTTTAGAGAAGTCCCATGTTCCCTGGATTCAGACTGACTCAGAGGGCAAGAGCCAAATATTGGTTTTCATGGCCCTTTTGATTTAACTTTAATTTTAAATCTTCATCTTAAACATCCAGTAAATAAATATTAACAGCCTTATATTAAGAGTACTGGGCTTTAATGTCTATAACTTTATAATTATTTATCTTTTTTATTAATTGGGGTCTGTATTATCCTATCTGTCTTGTAGATGATGACTTATTATTTTATATTAACCCAGGATGTGTGTTTTTAAAGCAGTACCTCTGTAAAACATTAACAGGCAATCTTTAGACCATTTATAAGAAAACTACAAAATAAAATTAACAAGAGTGAAAACATATTCAGTTCGTGTAATAGGTACCTTGAATTTTGACTGAGTTACACATTACATAAATCTCCTGTTTGAGATGCTAGTAATCTTGATAGACAAAAAAAAAAAAAAAAACAAAAACAAAAAACAAACAAACAAACAAAAAAAAACATTTGAACATAACTTTAAATTAACTAAAATCTGGCCTACTGATTTTGTAGTCATTCTCACAGACTTATACAGACTTTAGTAAATCAATCAGATATCTAACAAAAGTACTGATGAATGAGTAATCCCATATCAAATTTACTTTACTTATTTTTTCAAAATATTAGACAAGTATATTGAACAGTGTTAGTTATTTTTTGAAGGAAAATTCCTAGAACCAAGGCATATTAGACATTTTATAGACATTAATATTTTATTAGTTTTTTTGAACACCTAGAAAAACTTGTAAACTTAAATTTAAAGACATTTATTTTTATCTGTTTATTAAATTTAGATTGAACCATTTTAATCACGTGAATTAAAGATCTTTGGATCCATTTTAAAAAAATTTTATGAGCGCTCTTTATAAATGTTAATTTGTATATTATATATATGATATATGGACATATGCACATATAGACATACAACACATAACACAAGTGTGCACACATAACATGATAGTAAAGGCCTTGTATCTTTTTGCAGGTGAAATCTCCATTGCAATGTTTTTTAAAAAAAACTCCACAGTTGATTAAAAATAGAACTGATCAGAAAAACATTAATCTAAGTCTGTAGGATCAAAATCATGAGCTCAAAAAAATACAGAATCTAAGAAAAAGCAAGAGTCCTAGAAAAAATGACTGGCCAGTAATTAGTAAATAGCATACAATTTACTGTTTTTTTTTTTCCTTAGGCCTCAGATCAGTCTCCTACTGAGCTTGCAGGCTTCTTTCATTTGCATTTTAATGTAACTATAATAATATAACTATAATGTAAATAACTATAATGTAAACTATAGGTTTTTCTAAAATACATGTCCAAGAACTATTTATCATTGGGATGTCCCTTTCTTGCACTTCTCACAATTCTTTTATTACACAATGTATTCATTTTGTTTGTTACATACAGACCACTGTGTGCAGCTATAAGTTATTGTTGTTAAGTTAATAATTTAGACTTGAATAAAAAATATATTAAAGTGATGTTATTTACAATCTTGAAGGGGCTTTTTCTAAAATAATTTGTAGCAACCAGATGTGCTACTCTATTCTTAAAAATTTATCATATTACATTAAATTAGGTTTGGCCTGAGGACGACTCCACACTTGAGTCTGGGATCTGCCAATGAAGGTAGTGCTCATCCTACCTAGTGAAAGCCTAGTGCAGAGGACACTCTTAACATGGCAGTGTTTCAGAAATGACAGTGCTGAGCCTGTGAATTGTGGAATCCTAGGAATAGGGTTCTGTGTGACCTGGGAAGCTGTCTTCATCCTCACTGTTCCTCTGCATCAACACTGCCTTGACACGTTGGAGGCATAAGTGCTGTGAAGCTATTCCAGTCCTGAGGCTGATAAGTAAGTGGGTAATTTTGTTTCCATTCTCTTTTCCTTGCTTAAGAAATTCCACTAAACACAACATGTTTAAGGGATTTTCCTTTAACCTTAAAGTAGGGGATGGAAACTAAAAGCTTGTTAATTGTCATGTAATTATTAGTCTGTGATTTTTACATTTAAGACCTATACACATCTTGAAGAAATATAATATTTAAGATACAACAGTGTTTTATTAATGTTTGTGAAGCCTAGTATGCTCTCTGAGCTGTGGTATATAAAACTGTTAGTGAAATTTTGAACAAAAGTCAAAATACAAATACAATTGTGGGCATACTTACATACATAAAATATGTTTCAGAGAAATGAAGTTTGCATAATTATCTAATTCAAATTATACCAAAAAAAAAAAAAAAAAAAAAAAAAGAAATCACACTTTTTGTCTCTGGAAATTTTGAGGGGAAAAGTGAGCAAAGTGAGCAGCATTTATGCCAAGGAGTGGATCCTGATAGAAATGGAGCAGAAATTTCTGTGCACAAAAATGAATGGGCCATCAGTACCAAGAGACAAACAGGAGCATGGTACAGAGTTATCTCTCATAGAGTCCTGAGTTGTGGCTAGGAGGGCTCCAAGTGCCATCCTAGGAGGAAGGACCCCTTGAGGGTCTTGAGAATGTTCACACAGCAGCCAGCCTACAAGGGCCCAGTTAACTGGCTGCCCACTGTCAGACCTGCTGAAAATCTGTAATTCCTGGTACAGCAGAGATGCTTAAGAAAGACACACACACACACACGCATTCAGTAGAAAATGAGCACCGTCTTTACTTTTTTCTCTCATTCTTTTATACAGCATTGTTAATTAAAACAAGGGAAAAGAAAAAACATCCTTTCAGCAGCTTAATTCTTACAAGCATGGATAAACATTCTCAGGAAAACTTTGTTTATGGTCACAGTGCTCCATATTTCTTATCAATTAACTTGTGGTTAGTTATTCTGAGTCAAACACACACACACACACACACACACACACACACACACACACACATATATATATATATATATATATATATAAATTTTGCACTTGGCAGAACATTTTTTTCTCTTATCTTCTTAAGACAGCAACAAGGACACAGTTCAAAGAGTTCATACTTTCTCACAGAACGCCTTGTTTTGCTAAGCACAGCAAAACTTAACACTTTGTGTGCGTGTGCACACAGTTCCCCCCTTAAATAACAATGACGGCGATTGTGCCTGTCTTAGGTTGTGAACCATACTGCAACATCCTTACCCGTCATGGAGGACTTCCACTGATGGAAAATGAAAGCCTCTGTCTTAGGTTGATATGTGCAGTGATTCATCTTACCCGTCATTGGCAACAATCATCTTAACCATGGGGGGGGGCGTATGAAGTCACCACAGGAGGATGAGATAAGAGACAAATGATCATACAATGACCAATGATACAAACAAGTATAGACATGCCAAGTATCAAAATCACACATATCATTAATTCTTTTAACCAGGAAATAGTAGGAAGTCAAGATGTTAACCATTAAAATAATTCTTCATTTCCTTCATATTGTCTGATATTATCAATCATTTCTTTTCAAATGATGAATTTCTGTATCAAAGGAACACTGTTATCTATCAGATTAAAACAACACATATTTTTTTTTACTTCAATACATTTTTTATGGTGTAACACTAGTAAATAATCTAAAGCAGCTCTATTATCCAAAACTCCTTGTCATAAAACCCTCTGTTCATTCAACAAGGCTAGAGCAGTAGATGTACGATTAATGTTTTTTTTTTTTTTTTTTTTTGCCATTACACATGCCAATTTCATAGCTGTCTTATAAGCTCCTACTGTCAATCCAGGGATCCCTACAAGGGAAAAAGTCAATGCATCAAACTCTGCTTTAGATAATAAATTTATATCATCCTTACAGTCCAATGTTAGCATAGCCATTCTTTGTAAGTGACGAGAAGGATGTTCAGGAAGCAAATCATCAATGGAGGGAAGGAAAACTGTGAGACGACTAAGACAGCAACATGTTCCATGAGTCATATTTGCCAGTATATAGTTGAATGTATAAGTTCCACAGGAAAAACAAACAGCCTCTTGAAAATGGCACATGTCCATAACTTGAAGGAACCAGAAAGGAATTATTACATGCAAAAGAAGGTCCCATAGATCTACACTTAGTTGCACAATTGTGAAGCTCAGTGCAGGTGTCATTATCTGTTACAATAACAGTAGTGGTCATAACTTGAACTGCATTTCAGGGTAGGCAATAAGAAGGGGTGCCCCAATTAGAATAATCAGCATAAGTAATAGTTTTATCAAAATTGGAGAAAAAGGTCATATTTTTTTATTTCTTCTGCTGGATGACAGACAGGTAGTAAACAGGAACCCAATACTGCTCCCAAATGGACATCTTTTTTAGGCAGATATTATCAGTCCCTGCCAAATGAGCCAATCTCAGCCATACATTGGTATGATTGAAAGAGGTAACTTCCATAGCTCCGAAAAGGAGAAAAAAGTTTAGGGACAGTATCTATAAGATATAAAACAAACCAAAGAAGAAGAGCATTCATGATGTAGTTTTAGAAGATTCCAACCATATCAAACGAGAAGGAATCCATCGAGGACAGGGATCATTTTGTGGAAAAACACAGGCAGCTCCTTTTCCCCACATTAATACAGGATTAGGACCCATCCATTGTCCTGTTAAAACATCTTTCCACCTTACAAGTGGATGGGCTATTTGTCCCTTAGCATGCCATAAGCGATCTGCAGCTGTCAGTTTTGTAGCTGGGTCTACAGTTAAAAAATTTAAAATAAATTATACATGCGCTAAACAAGAGTGGGGACTGCCATTACTCCACCCTTTTGTTTTTGACAGATATGCTTTAAGAGTTTGATGAGCTCGTTCTACTATACCTTATCCTTGAGGGTTATAGGAATACCTTTCATGTGTTTTACATCATAAATGTGAAGAAATCTTGCAAATGATGTACTAGTATATGTTGGTCCATTATCTGTTTTAATATGTTTAGGGAGACCCATAATAGAAAAAGGCTTCCATACAGTGAGCAAGTACATCTTTGACCCTTTCCCTGAATGAGGAGAAGCATAAATGAAATGAGAGTAAGTATCTATAGACACATGAACATACGCTAATTTGCCAAAAATGTTAATGAGTAACATCCATTTGCCATAAATGACCTGGTAAAAGGCCTCTGGAATTAATGTCCAAATTAGGAGAGTGTATCTGTGCAGAGCAGTGGGAAAAATTGTGAATGATTTGAGAATCCGCTTCATGAGAAATTTTACAATGATAAGCTAAAGAAGAGGCATTATGGCGAAATTGAGAATGTAAAGTTTGGGGATCCATAGATGGAAAGGCAGACATTTTGGAGGCTAAATCAGCGGCAGCATTTTTCTCACCAAGTGGAATGACCTTTCTGTCTAATAGAGAAACATTTAATTCTGTTACTCAGTGCTGGATAATCATACTAGAAAACACCAAGCCTACCTGTGTAGGTTAGGAATATCTGTAGGCCTTAAACTAAAAACTTCTGTCTCTGGCATCTCCTCTTGATAGTCTATTTTTATAGTTATCAGACATTTCTGTCTGAGAATCCTTCTTTGTCGCCTCCAGTCTTACTTATTTTACTTATCTCAGGCTAACATAAGTTGTATAACTTAAATTATTATTATTATTATTATTATTATTATTATTATTATTATTATTATTATTATTTAAAATGCCCAGGAATGGCTGTGTTTTGGTTTTAACTGTCTTTATTGAGTGTTTAAGATGAAGCAGTCAAACTGACTTTTGTTTTTATCTATTATTAATAGTCAGCTGAGTTTTTATGGGAGTCATTCCTGGGGAAACTTACAGCAGCTTCTCAGTTCTGTTAGTGCCATTTGAACTAGGATGGGTCCAGGTCTTGCTTAACCATGTGGCTTCCCTGAGAAGCATCAGGGATGTCTCCCTTCTCTAATGATCCTCCTCTTCATAGCAAATGCACTGATTGGCTTTCTGTTCTCCAGTGGTCTCATTAATCTCCCTGATCGAGAGGTCATGTGGCCCAGAGTTGCAAAGCTCTTTAGAGAAGTCCCATGTTCCCTGGATTCAGACTGACTCAGAGGGCAAGAGCCAAATATTGGTTTTCATGGCCCTTTTGATTTAACTTTAATTTTAAATCTTCATCTTAAACATCCAGTAAATAAATATTAACAGCCTTATATTAAGAGTACTGGGCTTTAATGTCTATAACTTTATAATTATTTATCTTTTTTATTAATTGGGGTCTGTATTATCCTATCTGTCTTGTAGATGATGACTTATTATTTTATATTAACCCAGGATGTGTGTTTTTAAAGCAGTACCTCTGTAAAACATTAACAGGCAATCTTTAGACCATTTATAAGAAAACTACAAAATAAAATTAACAAGAGTGAAAACATATTCAGTTCGTGTAATAGGTACCTTGAATTTTGACTGAGTTACACATTACATAAATCTCCTGTTTGAGATGCTAGTAATCTTGATAGACAAAAAAAAAAAAAAAAACAAAAACAAAAAACAAACAAACAAACAAAAAAAAACATTTGAACATAACTTTAAATTAACTAAAATCTGGCCTACTGATTTTGTAGTCATTCTCACAGACTTATACAGACTTTAGTAAATCAATCAGATATCTAACAAAAGTACTGATGAATGAGTAATCCCATATCAAATTTACTTTACTTATTTTTTCAAAATATTAGACAAGTATATTGAACAGTGTTAGTTATTTTTTGAAGGAAAATTCCTAGAACCAAGGCATATTAGACATTTTATAGACATTAATATTTTATTAGTTTTTTTGAACACCTAGAAAAACTTGTAAACTTAAATTTAAAGACATTTATTTTTATCTGTTTATTAAATTTAGATTGAACCATTTTAATCACGTGAATTAAAGATCTTTGGATCCATTTTAAAAAAATTTTATGAGCGCTCTTTATAAATGTTAATTTGTATATTATATATATGATATATGGACATATGCACATATAGACATACAACACATAACACAAGTGTGCACACATAACATGATAGTAAAGGCCTTGTATCTTTTTGCAGGTGAAATCTCCATTGCAATGTTTTTTAAAAAAACTCCACAGTTGATTAAAAATAGAACTGATCAGAAAAACATTAATCTAAGTCTGTAGGATCAAAATCATGAGCTCAAAAAAATACAGAATCTAAGAAAAAGCAAGAGTCCTAGAAAAAATGACTGGCCAGTAATTAGTAAATAGCATACAATTTACTGTTTTTTTTTCCTTAGGCCTCAGATCAGTCTCCTACTGAGCTTGCAGGCTTCTTTCATTTGCATTTTAATGTAACTATAATAATATAACTATAATGTAAATAACTATAATGTAAACTATAGGTTTTTCTAAAATACATGTCCAAGAACTATTTATCATTGGGATGTCCCTTTCTTGCACTTCTCACAATTCTTTTATTACACAATGTATTCATTTTGTTTGTTACATACAGACCACTGTGTGCAGCTATAAGTTATTGTTGTTAAGTTAATAATTTAGACTTGAATAAAAAATATATTAAAGTGATGTTATTTACAATCTTGAAGGGGCTTTTTCTAAAATAATTTGTAGCAACCAGATGTGCTACTCTATTCTTAAAAATTTATCATATTACATTAAATTAGGTTTGGCCTGAGGACGACTCCACACTTGAGTCTGGGATCTGCCAATGAAGGTAGTGCTCATCCTACCTAGTGAAAGCCTAGTGCAGAGGACACTCTTAACATGGCAGTGTTTCAGAAATGACAGTGCTGAGCCTGTGAATTGTGGAATCCTAGGAATAGGGTTCTGTGTGACCTGGGAAGCTGTCTTCATCCTCACTGTTCCTCTGCATCAACACTGCCTTGACACGTTGGAGGCATAAGTGCTGTGAAGCTATTCCAGTCCTGAGGCTGATAAGTAAGTGGGTAATTTTGTTTCCATTCTCTTTTCCTTGCTTAAGAAATTCCACTAAACACAACATGTTTAAGGGATTTTCCTTTAACCTTAAAGTAGGGGATGGAAACTAAAAGCTTGTTAATTGTCATGTAATTATTAGTCTGTGATTTTTACATTTAAGACCTATACACATCTTGAAGAAATATAATATTTAAGATACAACAGTGTTTTATTAATGTTTGTGAAGCCTAGTATGCTCTCTGAGCTGTGGTATATAAAACTGTTAGTGAAATTTTGAACAAAAGTCAAAATACAAATACAATTGTGGGCATACTTACATACATAAAATATGTTTCAGAGAAATGAAGTTTGCATAATTATCTAATTCAAATTATACCAAAAAAAAAAAAAAAAAAAAGAAATCACACTTTTTGTCTCTGGAAATTTTGAGGGGAAAAGTGAGCAAAGTGAGCAGCATTTATGCCAAGGAGTGGATCCTGATAGAAATGGAGCAGAAATTTCTGTGCACAAAAATGAATGGGCCATCAGTACCAAGAGACAAACAGGAGCATGGTACAGAGTTATCTCTCATAGAGTCCTGAGTTGTGGCTAGGAGGGCTCCAAGTGCCATCCTAGGAGGAAGGACCCCTTGAGGGTCTTGAGAATGTTCACACAGCAGCCAGCCTACAAGGGCCCAGTTAACTGGCTGCCCACTGTCAGACCTGCTGAAAATCTGTAATTCCTGGTACAGCAGAGATGCTTAAGAAAGACACACACACACACACGCATTCAGTAGAAAATGAGCACCGTCTTTACTTTTTTCTCTCATTCTTTTATACAGCATTGTTAATTAAAACAAGGGAAAAGAAAAAACATCCTTTCAGCAGCTTAATTCTTACAAGCATGGATAAACATTCTCAGGAAAACTTTGTTTATGGTCACAGTGCTCCATATTTCTTATCAATTAACTTGTGGTTAGTTATTCTGAGTCAAACACACACACACACACACACACACACACACACATATATATATATATATATATATATATATATATATATATATATATATATATATATATAAATTTTGCACTTGGCAGAACATTTTTTTCTCTTATCTTCTTAAGACAGCAACAAGGACACAGTTCAAAGAGTTCATACTTTCTCACAGAACGCCTTGTTTTGCTAAGCACAGCAAAACTTAACACTTTGTGTGCGTGTGCACACAGTTCCCCCCTTAAATAACAATGACGGCGATTGTGCCTGTCTTAGGTTGTGAACCATACTGCAACATCCTTACCCGTCATGGAGGACTTCCACTGATGGAAAATGAAAGCCTCTGTCTTAGGTTGATATGTGCAGTGATTCATCTTACCCGTCATTGGCAACAATCATCTTAACCATGGGGGGGGCGTATGAAGTCACCACAGGAGGATGAGATAAGAGACAAATGATCATACAATGACCAATGATACAAACAAGTATAGACATGCCAAGTATCAAAATCACACATATCATTAATTCTTTTAACCAGGAAATAGTAGGAAGTCAAGATGTTAACCATGAAAATAATTCTTCATTTCCTTCATATTGTCTGATATTATCAATCATTTCTTTTCAAATGATGAATTTCTGTATCAAAGGAACACTGTTATCTATCAGATTAAAACAACACATATTTTTTTTTACTTCAATACATTTTTTATGGTGTAACACTAGTAAATAATCTAAAGCAGCTCTATTATCCAAAACTCCTTGTCATAAAACCCTCTGTTCATTCAACAAGGCTAGAGCAGTAGATGTACGATTAATGTTTTTTTTTTTTTTTTTTTTTTTTGCCATTACACATGCCAATTTCATAGCTGTCTTATAAGCTCCTACTGTCAATCCAGGGATCCCTACAAGGGAAAAAGTCAATGCATCAAACTCTGCTTTAGATAATAAATTTATATCATCCTTACAGTCCAATGTTAGCATAGCCATTCTTTGTAAGTGACGAGAAGGATGTTCAGGAAGCAAATCATCAATGGAGGGAAGGAAAACTGTGAGACGACTAAGACAGCAACATGTTCCATGAGTCATATTTGCCAGTATATAGTTGAATGTATAAGTTCCACAGGAAAAACAAACAGCCTCTTGAAAATGGCACATGTCCATAACTTGAAGGAACCAGAAAGGAATTATTACATGCAAAAGAAGGTCCCATAGATCTACACTTAGTTGCACAATTGTGAAGCTCAGTGCAGGAGTCATTATCTGTTACAATAACAATAGTGGTCATAACTTGAACTGCATTTCAGGGTAGGCAATAAGAAGGGGTGCCCCAATTAGAATAATCAGCATAAGTAATAGTTTTATCAAAATTGGAGAAAAAGGTCATATTTTTTTATTTCTTCTGCTGGATGACAGACAGGTAGTAAACAGGAACCCAATACTGCTCCCAAATGGACATCTTTTTTAGGCAGATATTATCAGTCCCTGCCAAATGAGCCAATCTCAGCCATACATTGGTATGATTGAAAGAGGTAACTTCCATAGCTCCGAAAAGGAGAAAAAAGTTTAGGGACAGTATCTATAAGATATAAAACAAACCAAAGAAGAAGAGCATTCATGATGTAGTTTTAGAAGATTCCAACCATATCAAACGAGAAGGAATCCATCGAGGACAGGGATCATTTTGTGGAAAAACACAGGCAGCTCCTTTTCCCCACATTAATACAGGATTAGGACCCATCCATTGTCCTGTTAAAACATCTTTCCACCTTACAAGTGGATGGGCTATTTGTCCCTTAGCATGCCATAAGCGATCTGCAGCTGTCAGTTTTGTAGCTGGGTCTACAGTTAAAAAATTTAAAATAAATTATACATGCGCTAAACAAGAGTGGGGACTGCCATTACTCCACCCTTTTGTTTTTGACAGATATGCTTTAAGAGTTTGATGAGCTCGTTCTACTATACCTTATCCTTGAGGGTTATAGGAATACCTTTCATGTGTTTTACATCATAAATGTGAAGAAATCTTGCAAATGATGTACTAGTATATGTTGGTCCATTATCTGTTTTAATATGTTTAGGGAGACCCATAATAGAAAAAGGCTTCCATACAGTGAGCAAGTACATCTTTGACCCTTTCCCTGAATGAGGAGAAGCATAAATGAAATGAGAGTAAGTATCTATAGACACATGAACATACGCTAATTTGCCAAAAATGTTAATGAGTAACATCCATTTGCCATAAATGACCTGGTAAAAGGCCTCTGGAATTAATGTCCAAATTAGGAGAGTGTATCTGTGCAGAGCAGTGGGAAAAATTGTGAATGATTTGAGAATCCGCTTCATGAGAAATTTTACAATGATAAGCTAAAGAAGAGGCATTATGGCGAAATTGAGAATGTAAAGTTTGGGGATCCATAGATGGAAAGGCAGACATTTTGGAGGCTAAATCAGCGGCAGCATTTTTCTCACCAAGTGGAATGACCTTTCTGTCTAATAGAGAAACATTTAATTCTGTTACTCAGTGCTGGATAATCATACTAGAAAACACCAAGCCTACCTGTGTAGGTTAGGAATATCTGTAGGCCTTAAACTAAAAACTTCTGTCTCTGGCATCTCCTCTTGATAGTCTATTTTTATAGTTATCAGACATTTCTGTCTGAGAATCCTTCTTTGTCGCCTCCAGTCTTACTTATTTTACTTATCTCAGGCTAACATAAGTTGTATAACTTAAATTATTATTATTATTATTATTATTATTATTATTATTATTATTATTATTATTATTTAAAATGCCCAGGAATGGCTGTGTTTTGGTTTTAACTGTCTTTATTGAGTGTTTAAGATGAAGCAGTCAAACTGACTTTTGTTTTTATCTATTATTAATAGTCAGCTGAGTTTTTATGGGAGTCATTCCTGGGGAAACTTACAGCAGCTTCTCAGTTCTGTTAGTGCCATTTGAACTAGGATGGGTCCAGGTCTTGCTTAACCATGTGGCTTCCCTGAGAAGCATCAGGGATGTCTCCCTTCTCTAATGATCCTCCTCTTCATAGCAAATGCACTGATTGGCTTTCTGTTCTCCAGTGGTCTCATTAATCTCCCTGATCGAGAGGTCATGTGGCCCAGAGTTGCAAAGCTCTTTAGAGAAGTCCCATGTTCCCTGGATTCAGACTGACTCAGAGGGCAAGAGCCAAATATTGGTTTTCATGGCCCTTTTGATTTAACTTTAATTTTAAATCTTCATCTTAAACATCCAGTAAATAAATATTAACAGCCTTATATTAAGAGTACTGGGCTTTAATGTCTATAACTTTATAATTATTTATCTTTTTTATTAATTGGGGTCTGTATTATCCTATCTGTCTTGTAGATGATGACTTATTATTTTATATTAACCCAGGATGTGTGTTTTTAAAGCAGTACCTCTGTAAAACATTAACAGGCAATCTTTAGACCATTTATAAGAAAACTACAAAATAAAATTAACAAGAGTGAAAACATATTCAGTTCGTGTAATAGGTACCTTGAATTTTGACTGAGTTACACATTACATAAATCTCCTGTTTGAGATGCTAGTAATCTTGATAGACAAAAAAAAAAAAAAAACAAAAACAAAAAACAAACAAACAAACAAAAAAAAAAAAACATTTGAACATAACTTTAAATTAACTAAAATCTGGCCTACTGATTTTGTAGTCATTCTCACAGACTTATACAGACTTTAGTAAATCAATCAGATATCTAACAAAAGTACTGATGAATGAGTAATCCCATATCAAATTTACTTTACTTATTTTTTCAAAATATTAGACAAGTATATTGAACAGTGTTAGTTATTTTTTGAAGGAAAATTCCTAGAACCAAGGCATATTAGACATTTTATAGACATTAATATTTTATTAGTTTTTTTGAACACCTAGAAAAACTTGTAAACTTAAATTTAAAGACATTTATTTTTATCTGTTTATTAAATTTAGATTGAACCATTTTAATCACGTGAATTAAAGATCTTTGGATCCATTTTAAAAAAATTTTATGAGCGCTCTTTATAAATGTTAATTTGTATATTATATATATGATATATGGACATATGCACATATAGACATACAACACATAACACAAGTGTGCACACATAACATGATAGTAAAGGCCTTGTATCTTTTTGCAGGTGAAATCTCCATTGCAATGTTTTTTAAAAAAACTCCACAGTTGATTAAAAATAGAACTGATCAGAAAAACATTAATCTAAGTCTGTAGGATCAAAATCATGAGCTCAAAAAAATACAGAATCTAAGAAAAAGCAAGAGTCCTAGAAAAAATGACTGGCCAGTAATTAGTAAATAGCATACAATTTACTGTTTTTTTTTTCCTTAGGCCTCAGATCAGTCTCCTACTGAGCTTGCAGGCTTCTTTCATTTGCATTTTAATGTAACTATAATAATATAACTATAATGTAAATAACTATAATGTAAACTATAGGTTTTTCTAAAATACATGTCCAAGAACTATTTATCATTGGGATGTCCCTTTCTTGCACTTCTCACAATTCTTTTATTACACAATGTATTCATTTTGTTTGTTACATACAGACCACTGTGTGCAGCTATAAGTTATTGTTGTTAAGTTAATAATTTAGACTTGAATAAAAAATATATTAAAGTGATGTTATTTACAATCTTGAAGGGGCTTTTTCTAAAATAATTTGTAGCAACCAGATGTGCTACTCTATTCTTAAAAATTTATCATATTACATTAAATTAGGTTTGGCCTGAGGACGACTCCACACTTGAGTCTGGGATCTGCCAATGAAGGTAGTGCTCATCCTACCTAGTGAAAGCCTAGTGCAGAGGACACTCTTAACATGGCAGTGTTTCAGAAATGACAGTGCTGAGCCTGTGAATTGTGGAATCCTAGGAATAGGGTTCTGTGTGACCTGGGAAGCTGTCTTCATCCTCACTGTTCCTCTGCATCAACACTGCCTTGACACGTTGGAGGCATAAGTGCTGTGAAGCTATTCCAGTCCTGAGGCTGATAAGTAAGTGGGTAATTTTGTTTCCATTCTCTTTTCCTTGCTTAAGAAATTCCACTAAACACAACATGTTTAAGGGATTTTCCTTTAACCTTAAAGTAGGGGATGGAAACTAAAAGCTTGTTAATTGTCATGTAATTATTAGTCTGTGATTTTTACATTTAAGACCTATACACATCTTGAAGAAATATAATATTTAAGATACAACAGTGTTTTATTAATGTTTGTGAAGCCTAGTATGCTCTCTGAGCTGTGGTATATAAAACTGTTAGTGAAATTTTGAACAAAAGTCAAAATACAAATACAATTGTGGGCATACTTACATACATAAAATATGTTTCAGAGAAATGAAGTTTGCATAATTATCTAATTCAAATTATACCAAAAAAAAAAAAAAAAAAAAAAAAGAAATCACACTTTTTGTCTCTGGAAATTTTGAGGGGAAAAGTGAGCAAAGTGAGCAGCATTTATGCCAAGGAGTGGATCCTGATAGAAATGGAGCAGAAATTTCTGTGCACAAAAATGAATGGGCCATCAGTACCAAGAGACAAACAGGAGCATGGTACAGAGTTATCTCTCATAGAGTCCTGAGTTGTGGCTAGGAGGGCTCCAAGTGCCATCCTAGGAGGAAGGACCCCTTGAGGGTCTTGAGAATGTTTACACAGCAGCCAGCCTACAAGGGCCCAGTTAACTGGCTGCCCACTGTCAGACCTGCTGAAAATCTGTAATTCCTGGTACAGCAGAGATGCTTAAGAAAGACACACACACACACACGCATTCAGTAGAAAATGAGCACCGTCTTTACTTTTTTCTCTCATTCTTTTATACAGCATTGTTAATTAAAACAAGGGAAAAGAAAAAACATCCTTTCAGCAGCTTAATTCTTACAAGCATGGATAAACATTCTCAGGAAAACTTTGTTTATGGTCACAGTGCTCCATATTTCTTATCAATTAACTTGTGGTTAGTTATTCTGAGTCAAACACACACACACACACACACACACACACACACACACACACACATATATATATATATATATATATATATATATATATATATATATATATATATATATATACATATATATACATAAATTTTGCACTTGGCAGAACATTTTTTTCTCTTATCTTCTTAAGACAGCAACAAGGACACAGTTCAAAGAGTTCATACTTTCTCACAGAACGCCTTGTTTTGCTAAGCACAGCAAAACTTAACACTTTGTGTGCGTGTGCACACAGTTCCCCCCTTAAATAACAATGACGGCGATTGTGCCTGTCTTAGGTTGTGAACCATACTGCAACATCCTTACCCGTCATGGAGGACTTCCACTGATGGAAAATGAAAGCCTCTGTCTTAGGTTGATATGTGCAGTGATTCATCTTACCCGTCATTGGCAACAATCATCTTAACCATGGGGGGGGCGTATGAAGTCACCACAGGAGGATGAGATAAGAGACAAATGATCATACAATGACCAATGATACAAACAAGTATAGACATGCCAAGTATCAAAATCACACATATCATTAATTCTTTTAACCAGGAAATAGTAGGAAGTCAAGATGTTAACCATGAAAATAATTCTTCATTTCCTTCATATTGTCTGATATTATCAATCATTTCTTTTCAAATGATGAATTTCTGTATCAAAGGAACACTGTTATCTATCAGATTAAAACAACACATATTTTTTTTTACTTCAATACATTTTTTATGGTGTAACACTAGTAAATAATCTAAAGCAGCTCTATTATCCAAAACTCCTTGTCATAAAACCCTCTGTTCATTCAACAAGGCTAGAGCAGTAGATGTACGATTAATGTTTTTTTTTTTTTTTTTTTTTTGCCATTACACATGCCAATTTCATAGCTGTCTTATAAGCTCCTACTGTCAATCCAGGGATCCCTACAAGGGAAAAAGTCAATGCATCAAACTCTGCTTTAGATAATAAATTTATATCATCCTTACAGTCCAATGTTAGCATAGCCATTCTTTGTAAGTGACGAGAAGGATGTTCAGGAAGCAAATCATCAATGGAGGGAAGGAAAACTGTGAGACGACTAAGACAGCAACATGTTCCATGAGTCATATTTGCCAGTATATAGTTGAATGTATAAGTTCCACAGGAAAAACAAACAGCCTCTTGAAAATGGCACATGTCCATAACTTGAAGGAACCAGAAAGGAATTATTACATGCAAAAGAAGGTCCCATAGATCTACACTTAGTTGCACAATTGTGAAGCTCAGTGCAGGAGTCATTATCTGTTACAATAACAATAGTGGTCATAACTTGAACTGCATTTCAGGGTAGGCAATAAGAAGGGGTGCCCCAATTAGAATAATCAGCATAAGTAATAGTTTTATCAAAATTGGAGAAAAAGGTCATATTTTTTTATTTCTTCTGCTGGATGACAGACAGGTAGTAAACAGGAACCCAATACTGCTCCCAAATGGACATCTTTTTTAGGCAGATATTATCAGTCCCTGCCAAATGAGCCAATCTCAGCCATACATTGGTATGATTGAAAGAGGTAACTTCCATAGCTCCGAAAAGGAGAAAAAAGTTTAGGGACAGTATCTATAAGATATAAAACAAACCAAAGAAGAAGAGCATTCATGATGTAGTTTTAGAAGATTCCAACCATATCAAACGAGAAGGAATCCATCGAGGACAGGGATCATTTTGTGGAAAAACACAGGCAGCTCCTTTTCCCCACATTAATACAGGATTAGGACCCATCCATTGTCCTGTTAAAACATCTTTCCACCTTACAAGTGGATGGGCTATTTGTCCCTTAGCATGCCATAAGCGATCTGCAGCTGTCAGTTTTGTAGCTGGGTCTACAGTTAAAAAATTTAAAATAAATTATACATGCGCTAAACAAGAGTGGGGACTGCCATTACTCCACCCTTTTGTTTTTGACAGATATGCTTTAAGAGTTTGATGAGCTCGTTCTACTATACCTTATCCTTGAGGGTTATAGGAATACCTTTCATGTGTTTTACATCATAAATGTGAAGAAATCTTGCAAATGATGTACTAGTATATGTTGGTCCATTATCTGTTTTAATATGTTTAGGGAGACCCATAATAGAAAAAGGCTTCCATACAGTGAGCAAGTACATCTTTGACCCTTTCCCTGAATGAGGAGAAGCATAAATGAAATGAGAGTAAGTATCTATAGACACATGAACATACGCTAATTTGCCAAAAATGTTAATGAGTAACATCCATTTGCCATAAATGACCCGGTAAAAGGCCTCTGGAATTAATGTCAAAATTAGGAGAGTGTATCTGTGCAGAGCAGTGGGAAAAATTGTGAATGATTTGAGAATCCGCTTCATGAGAAATTTTACAATGATAAGCTAAAGAAGAGGCATTATGGCGAAATTGAGAATGTAAAGTTTGGGGATCCATAGATGGAAAGGCAGACATTTTGGAGGCTAAATCAGCGGCAGCATTTTTCTCACCAAGTGGAATGACCTTTCTGTCTAATAGAGAAACATTTAATTCTGTTACTCAGTGCTGGATAATCATACTAGAAAACACCAAGCCTACCTGTGTAGGTTAGGAATATCTGTAGGCCTTAAACTAAAAACTTCTGTCTCTGGCATCTCCTCTTGATAGTCTATTTTTATAGTTATCAGACATTTCTGTCTGAGAATCCTTCTTTGTCGCCTCCAGTCTTACTTATTTTACTTATCTCAGGCTAACATAAGTTGTATAACTTAAATTATTATTATTATTATTATTATTATTATTATTATTATTATTATTTAAAATGCCCAGGAATGGCTGTGTTTTGGTTTTAACTGTCTTTATTGAGTGTTTAAGATGAAGCAGTCAAACTGACTTTTGTTTTTATCTATTATTAATAGTCAGCTGAGTTTTTATGGGAGTCATTCCTGGGGAAACTTACAGCAGCTTCTCAGTTCTGTTAGTGCCATTTGAACTAGGATGGGTCCAGGTCTTGCTTAACCATGTGGCTTCCCTGAGAAGCATCAGGGATGTCTCCCTTCTCTAATGATCCTCCTCTTCATAGCAAATGCACTGATTGGCTTTCTGTTCTCCAGTGGTCTCATTAATCTCCCTGATCGAGAGGTCATGTGGCCCAGAGTTGCAAAGCTCTTTAGAGAAGTCCCATGTTCCCTGGATTCAGACTGACTCAGAGGGCAAGAGCCAAATATTGGTTTTCATGGCCCTTTTGATTTAACTTTAATTTTAAATCTTCATCTTAAACATCCAGTAAATAAATATTAACAGCCTTATATTAAGAGTACTGGGCTTTAATGTCTATAACTTTATAATTATTTATCTTTTTTATTAATTGGGGTCTGTATTATCCTATCTGTCTTGTAGATGATGACTTATTATTTTATATTAACCCAGGATGTGTGTTTTTAAAGCAGTACCTCTGTAAAACATTAACAGGCAATCTTTAGACCATTTATAAGAAAACTACAAAATAAAATTAACAAGAGTGAAAACATATTCAGTTCGTGTAATAGGTACCTTGAATTTTGACTGAGTTACACATTACATAAATCTCCTGTTTGAGATGCTAGTAATCTTGATAGACAAAAAAAAAAAAAAAAAAACAAAAACAAAAAACAAACAAACAAACAAAAAAAAAACATTTGAACATAACTTTAAATTAACTAAAATCTGGCCTACTGATTTTGTAGTCATTCTCACAGACTTATACAGACTTTAGTAAATCAATCAGATATCTAACAAAAGTACTGATGAATGAGTAATCCCATATCAAATTTACTTTACTTATTTTTTCAAAATATTAGACAAGTATATTGAACAGTGTTAGTTATTTTTTGAAGGAAAATTCCTAGAACCAAGGCATATTAGACATTTTATAGACATTAATATTTTATTAGTTTTTTTGAACACCTAGAAAAACTTGTAAACTTAAATTTAAAGACATTTATTTTTATCTGTTTATTAAATTTAGATTGAACCATTTTAATCACGTGAATTAAAGATCTTTGGATCCATTTTAAAAAAATTTTATGAGCGCTCTTTATAAATGTTAATTTGTATATTATATATATGATATATGGACATATGCACATATAGACATACAACACATAACACAAGTGTGCACACATAACATGATAGTAAAGGCCTTGTATCTTTTTGCAGGTGAAATCTCCATTGCAATGTTTTTTAAAAAAACTCCACAGTTGATTAAAAATAGAACTGATCAGAAAAACATTAATCTAAGTCTGTAGGATCAAAATCATGAGCTCAAAAAAATACAGAATCTAAGAAAAAGCAAGAGTCCTAGAAAAAATGACTGGCCAGTAATTAGTAAATAGCATACAATTTACTGTTTTTTTTTCCTTAGGCCTCAGATCAGTCTCCTACTGAGCTTGCAGGCTTCTTTCATTTGCATTTTAATGTAACTATAATAATATAACTATAATGTAAATAACTATAATGTAAACTATAGGTTTTTCTAAAATACATGTCCAAGAACTATTTATCATTGGGATGTCCCTTTCTTGCACTTCTCACAATTCTTTTATTACACAATGTATTCATTTTGTTTGTTACATACAGACCACTGTGTGCAGCTATAAGTTATTGTTGTTAAGTTAATAATTTAGACTTGAATAAAAAATATATTAAAGTGATGTTATTTACAATCTTGAAGGGGCTTTTTCTAAAATAATTTGTAGCAACCAGATGTGCTACTCTATTCTTAAAAATTTATCATATTACATTAAATTAGGTTTGGCCTGAGGACGACTCCACACTTGAGTCTGGGATCTGCCAATGAAGGTAGTGCTCATCCTACCTAGTGAAAGCCTAGTGCAGAGGACACTCTTAACATGGCAGTGTTTCAGAAATGACAGTGCTGAGCCTGTGAATTGTGGAATCCTAGGAATAGGGTTCTGTGTGACCTGGGAAGCTGTCTTCATCCTCACTGTTCCTCTGCATCAACACTGCCTTGACACGTTGGAGGCATAAGTGCTGTGAAGCTATTCCAGTCCTGAGGCTGATAAGTAAGTGGGTAATTTTGTTTCCATTCTCTTTTCCTTGCTTAAGAAATTCCACTAAACACAACATGTTTAAGGGATTTTCCTTTAACCTTAAAGTAGGGGATGGAAACTAAAAGCTTGTTAATTGTCATGTAATTATTAGTCTGTGATTTTTACATTTAAGACCTATACACATCTTGAAGAAATATAATATTTAAGATACAACAGTGTTTTATTAATGTTTGTGAAGCCTAGTATGCTCTCTGAGCTGTGGTATATAAAACTGTTAGTGAAATTTTGAACAAAAGTCAAAATACAAATACAATTGTGGGCATACTTACATACATAAAATATGTTTCAGAGAAATGAAGTTTGCATAATTATCTAATTCAAATTATACCAAAAAAAAAAAAAAAAAAAAAGAAATCACACTTTTTGTCTCTGGAAATTTTGAGGGGAAAAGTGAGCAAAGTGAGCAGCATTTATGCCAAGGAGTGGATCCTGATAGAAATGGAGCAGAAATTTCTGTGCACAAAAATGAATGGGCCATCAGTACCAAGAGACAAACAGGAGCATGGTACAGAGTTATCTCTCATAGAGTCCTGAGTTGTGGCTAGGAGGGCTCCAAGTGCCATCCTAGGAGGAAGGACCCCTTGAGGGTCTTGAGAATGTTCACACAGCAGCCAGCCTACAAGGGCCCAGTTAACTGGCTGCCCACTGTCAGACCTGCTGAAAATCTGTAATTCCTGGTACAGCAGAGATGCTTAAGAAAGACACACACACACACACGCATTCAGTAGAAAATGAGCACCGTCTTTACTTTTTTCTCTCATTCTTTTATACAGCATTGTTAATTAAAACAAGGGAAAAGAAAAAACATCCTTTCAGCAGCTTAATTCTTACAAGCATGGATAAACATTCTCAGGAAAACTTTGTTTATGGTCACAGTGCTCCATATTTCTTATCAATTAACTTGTGGTTAGTTATTCTGAGTCAAACACACACACACACACACACACACACACACACACACACACACACACATATATATATATATATATATATATATATATATATATATATAAATTTTGCACTTGGCAGAACATTTTTTTCTCTTATCTTCTTAAGACAGCAACAAGGACACAGTTCAAAGAGTTCATACTTTCTCACAGAACGCCTTGTTTTGCTAAGCACAGCAAAACTTAACACTTTGTGTGCGTGTGCACACAGTTCCCCCCTTAAATAACAATGACGGCGATTGTGCCTGTCTTAGGTTGTGAACCATACTGCAACATCCTTACCCGTCATGGAGGACTTCCACTGATGGAAAATGAAAGCCTCTGTCTTAGGTTGATATGTGCAGTGATTCATCTTACCCGTCATTGGCAACAATCATCTTAACCATGGGGGGGGGCGTATGAAGTCACCACAGGAGGATGAGATAAGAGACAAATGATCATACAATGACCAATGATACAAACAAGTATAGACATGCCAAGTATCAAAATCACACATATCATTAATTCTTTTAACCAGGAAATAGTAGGAAGTCAAGATGTTAACCATGAAAATAATTCTTCATTTCCTTCATATTGTCTGATATTATCAATCATTTCTTTTCAAATGATGAATTTCTGTATCAAAGGAACACTGTTATCTATCAGATTAAAACAACACATATTTTTTTTTACTTCAATACATTTTTTATGGTGTAACACTAGTAAATAATCTAAAGCAGCTCTATTATCCAAAACTCCTTGTCATAAAACCTGCTGTTCATTCAACAAGGCTAGAGCAGTAGATGTACGATTAATGTTTTTTTTTTTTGTTTTGTTTTTTTTTTGCCATTACACATACCAATTTCATAGCTGTCTTATAAGCTCCTACTGTCAATCCAGGGATCCCTACAAGGGAAAAAGTCAATGCATCAAACTCTGCTTTAGATAATAAATTTATATCATCCTTACAGTCCAATGTTAGCATAGCCATTCTTTGTAAGTGACGAGAAGGATGTTCAGGAAGCAAATCATCAATGGAGGGAAGGAAAACTGTGAGACGACTAAGACAGCAACATGTTCCATGAGTCATATTTGCCAGTATATAGTTGAATGTATAAGTTCCACAGGAAAAACAAACAGCCTCTTGAAAATGGCACATGTCCATAACTTGAAGGAACCAGAAAGGAATTATTACATGCAAAAGAAGGTCCCATAGATCTACACTTAGTTGCACAATTGTGAAGCTCAGTGCAGGTGTCATTATCTGTTACAATAACAGTAGTGGTCATAACTTGAACTGCATTTCAGGGTAGGCAATAAGAAGGGGTGCCCCAATTAGAATAATCAGCATAAGTAATAGTTTTATCAAAATTGGAGAAAAAGGTCATATTTTTTTATTTCTTCTGCTGGATGACAGACAGGTAGTAAACAGGAACCCAATACTGCTCCCAAATGGACATCTTTTTTAGGCAGATATTATCAGTCCCTGCCAAATGAGCCAATCTCAGCCATACATTGGTATGATTGAAAGAGGTAACTTCCATAGCTCCGAAAAGGAGAAAAAAGTTTAGGGACAGTATCTATAAGATATAAAACAAACCAAAGAAGAAGAGCATTCATGATGTAGTTTTAGAAGATTCCAACCATATCAAACGAGAAGGAATCCATCGAGGACAGGGATCATTTTGTGGAAAAACACAGGCAGCTCCTTTTCCCCACATTAATACAGGATTAGGACCCATCCATTGTCCTGTTAAAACATCTTTCCACCTTACAAGTGGATGGGCTATTTGTCCCTTAGCATGCCATAAGCGATCTGCAGCTGTCAGTTTTGTAGCTGGGTCTACAGTTAAAAAATTTAAAATAAATTATACATGCGCTAAACAAGAGTGGGGACTGCCATTACTCCACCCTTTTGTTTTTGACAGATATGCTTTAAGAGTTTGATGAGCTCGTTCTACTATACCTTATCCTTGAGGGTTATAGGAATACCTTTCATGTGTTTTACATCATAAATGTGAAGAAATCTTGCAAATGATGTACTAGTATATGTTGGTCCATTATCTGTTTTAATATGTTTAGGGAGACCCATAATAGAAAAAGGCTTCCATACAGTGAGCAAGTACATCTTTGACCCTTTCCCTGAATGAGGAGAAGCATAAATGAAATGAGAGTAAGTATCTATAGACACATGAACATACGCTAATTTGCCAAAAATGTTAATGAGTAACATCCATTTGCCATAAATGACCCGGTAAAAGGCCTCTGGAATTAATGTCCAAATTAGGAGAGTGTATCTGTGCAGAGCAGTGGGAAAAATTGTGAATGATTTGAGAATCCGCTTCATGAGAAATTTTACAATGATAAGCTAAAGAAGAGGCATTATGGCGAAATTGAGAATGTAAAGTTTGGGGATCCATAGATGGAAAGGCAGACATTTTGGAGGCTAAATCAGCGGCAGCATTTTTCTCACCAAGTGGAATGACCTTTCTGTCTAATAGAGAAACATTTAATTCTGTTACTCAGTGCTGGATAATCATACTAGAAAACACCAAGCCTACCTGTGTAGGTTAGGGATATCTGTAGGCCTTAAACTAAAAACTTCTGTCTCTGGCATCTCCTCTTGATAGTCTATTTTTATAGTTATCAGACATTTCTGTCTGAGAATCCTTCTTTGTCGCCTCCAGTCTTACTTATTTTACTTATCTCAGGCTAACATAAGTTGTATAACTTAAATTATTATTATTATTATTATTATTATTATTATTATTATTATTATTATTATTATTATTTAAAATGCCCAGGAATGGCTGTGTTTTGGTTTTAACTGTCTTTATTGAGTGTTTAAGATGAAGCAGTCAAACTGACTTTTGTTTTTATCTATTATTAATAGTCAGCTGAGTTTTTATGGGAGTCATTCCTGGGGAAACTTACAGCAGCTTCTCAGTTCTGTTAGTGCCATTTGAACTAGGATGGGTCCAGGTCTTGCTTAACCATGTGGCTTCCCTGAGAAGCATCAGGGATGTCTCCCTTCTCTAATGATCCTCCTCTTCATAGCAAATGCACTGATTGGCTTTCTGTTCTCCAGTGGTCTCATTAATCTCCCTGATCGAGAGGTCATGTGGCCCAGAGTTGCAAAGCTCTTTAGAGAAGTCCCATGTTCCCTGGATTCAGACTGACTCAGAGGGCAAGAGCCAAATATTGGTTTTCATGGCCCTTTTGATTTAACTTTAATTTTAAATCTTCATCTTAAACATCCAGTAAATAAATATTAACAGCCTTATATTAAGAGTACTGGGCTTTAATGTCTATAACTTTATAATTATTTATCTTTTTTATTAATTGGGGTCTGTATTATCCTATCTGTCTTGTAGATGATGACTTATTATTTTATATTAACCCAGGATGTGTGTTTTTAAAGCAGTACCTCTGTAAAACATTAACAGGCAATCTTTAGACCATTTATAAGAAAACTACAAAATAAAATTAACAAGAGTGAAAACATATTCAGTTCGTGTAATAGGTACCTTGAATTTTGACTGAGTTACACATTACATAAATCTCCTGTTTGAGATGCTAGTAATCTTGATAGACAAAAAAAAAAAAAACAAAAACAAAAACAAAAAACAAACAAACAAACAAACAAAAAAACCATTTGAACATAACTTTAAATTAACTAAAATCTGGCCTACTGATTTTGTAGTCATTCTCACATGTAGTAAGATGGGACACAGAGCCTTATCTCAGGTAAGGCAGGGCTCTTCATAAATCTTAAGTGTTTTAGTTCTTAAGTTGATCTTTGTCTTTTAAATATCATTTTACAAAGTTTACATAAATTGTTTGAGGTCACATGAACATTAGCTAATACCATATGATATCACATTTAAAACATGAATTAAAGAAAGGCTGAAAATTTTTAACCATTTGTGGAAAGGTAGCAAAATATTTTGTGCTTATCAATATTAACCTTTACATAGATTAGTCTCTCATCAACTTAAAAATACATTTAAATTATTTCCCAATGTAAAAAGTAATATAAAACTTTACATATCTTATTGATAACAGGTAAATAAATCCCCAATATGCTTTTTTAAGCTTAAAATTACCATACAACCTTAGAATACCAGCTTTATATAATGCTCTTTTAAAGCTTCTACCTTACAGACTTGTATACCTGGAAAATATGAGCACATTAATAGCATCACAATTACATTGATGTTTTTATATTAACCAAGTTTAGCTTTTAAAGAAATGACAGTACAATGCTCTAAAATAACAGTTCTTATTTAACCAGATG
>NC_092503.1:132167552-132326768 GCF_047511675.1 Marmota flaviventris | reverse complement strand
ATATCCATTACCTTAAACCTAAACTGAACCCTAAACTTAACACTATTTACTACCCTAACCCTTATTCTAACCTTAATGCTAATTTGAGCCTTAACCCTAAACCTTAACCTAACCCAAACCTGAAGCCTGACTCTGACCCTAAAAATACCCCAGCTCTTAATCTTACCCTTTCCCTAAACGTAACATTTTAATTTCACCTAGCCATAAACCTAACCCTAAAAATATCACTAAATATAAACCTAGAACTCACATTAATCCTAGCCCTAATTCTTGCTCTAAACCTAACACAAAACCTAGCCCTAATCCTAGCCTTAAATCTAGCCTTAATCCTAAACCGAACCATAACCATAGCCCTAAACCTAAAGCTAATCATAAAACTAGCCCTAATTCTAACCATAGCACTAAAACAAAACTGAGCAATAGGCCTAACACTAACCTAAACTTAAACCAAACAAGAGCACTACACCTAGATCTAACCCTACCCTAATTTGAGTCCTAACCCTAACCTTAAAACTAACCCTGACCTGACAGATATCCTAACACTTTCCCTAGCTATAAATATCACCCTAACCTTAAACCGAACCATAACACTTGACCTACCCCTCTACCTAACCCTAATTTTAAGCCTAGTTCTTATATTAGCCATTGCCCTAACCCTAGCCTTAAACATCACACAAAAACTAGTCCTAATATGAGCCCTAACCTAACTCTAACCCTAACCATAAACCTAACCCTAGACCTAACACTATGCCTTACCCTGAGCAAAACCTTAACCCTAATGCTAACCCTAATCCTTAGGCTAACCAAATCCTAACCCTATTAATAGTCCTAACACTAGATCTCATTCTAGCTCTAACAATATCCGAAACCCTAACCCCACCCCTGACTCTTATTTTGACCATAACATAAACCCTAGGTCTAAACATGACCCTAAACCTAAACCAAAACCTAACACTAGCCCTACTTCTCAACTTATACCTAAACCTAACCCTACCACTAGATCTAGACTTAAACCTAATCCTAAATCTAGCCTGAACTCTAGCTCTAGACCTAAACAAAATCCTAGCCCTAGCCCTAACAAAAAACTGGACTTAACCCAAACACTAACTCTACCCCTAGACATAAACATAGTTCTAATTCTGGCTTTAAACCCTAACTTTAACTCTAACCCAAACACTGATCCTGGCGTTAAAACTAAACCTGACTCTAAACCTCAAACTATCCCAAACCTAAACCTAATTCTAGACCAAGCCATAAACCGAACCCTAAAACTAGCCCTAATCATAACCCTAGATTTTACATTACCCATACCCCTAACCTTAGGACTAAACCTAACTCTAAACATAGAGCCAATTTTAGGCCTAAACCTAGCCTTAAGCATAACCCTAACCCTAAGGATTAGGAATAGGTCTAGGGTTAGCATTAGGGTTAAGGTTTTGCTCAGGGTAAGGCATAGTGTTAGGTCTAGGGTTAGGTTTATGGTTAGGGTTAGAGTTAGGTTAGGGCTCATATTAGGGCTAGTTTTTGTGTGATGTTTAAGGCTAGGGTTAGGGCAATGGCTAATATAAGAACTAGGCTTAAAATTAGGGTTAGGTAGAGGGGTAGGTCAAGTGTTATGGTTCGGTTTAAGGTTAGGGTGATATTTATAGCTAGGGAAAGTGTTAGGATATCTGTCAGGTCAGGGTTAGTTTTAAGGTTAGGGTTAGGACTCAAATTAGGGTAGGGTTAGATCTTGGTGTAGTGCTCTTGTTTGGTTTAAGTTTAGGTTAGTGTTAGGCCTATTGCTCAGTTTTGTTTTAGTGCTATGGTTAGAATTAGGGCTAGTTTTATGATTAGCTTTAGGTTTAGGGCTATGGTTATGGTTCGGTTTAGGATTAAGGCTAGATTTAAGGCTAGGATTAGGGCTAGGTTTTGTGTTAGGTTTAGAGCAAGAATTAGGGCTAGGATTAATGTGAGTTCTAGGTTTATATTTAGTGATATTTTTAGGGTTAGGTTTATGGCTAGGTGAAATTAAAATGTTACGTTTAGGGAAAGGGTAAGATTAAGAGCTGGGGTATTTTTAGGGTCAGAGTCAGGCTTCAGGTTTGGGTTAGGTTAAGGTTTAGGGTTAAGGCTCAAATTAGCATTAAGGTTAGAATAAGGGTTAGGGTAGTAAATAGTGTTAAGTTTAGGGTTCAGTTTAGGTTTAAGGTAATGGATATGGTTAGGGTTTGTGATAGGTTTAGAGTTATGCCTATGGTTAGCATTAGGGTCATGGTTTTTGTTAGGGTAATTTATAGGTTTAGTTGTAGTGTTAGGGCTAGGATAATGGTTAGGCTTAAGGCTAGAGTTAGGGTTAGGGTCAGGTTTAGGGCGAGGGTTACACTTAGGATTAGGTTTAAGATACAGTTTAGGGTTTGAGCTAGGATTTTTGCTATGGCTAACGTTAATTTAGGGTTTGGTCTAGGGTTATGGTCATGGTTAGTGTTATGGTTAGGGCTAGGGTTATCATTAGGTTTAGGGTAATAGGTTTAGATATCAGGTTAAAGATAGTGTTAGGTTTACGTTAGCATTAGGTTTAGGTTTAGGATTAGGGTTAGGGTTTGAGTGAGCTTAGATTTAAAGTTAGGGTTTGGTTAACTGTTAGTTCTAAGGTTAGGTTTATGTTTAAGGTTAGGGTAGGTTTAGCTTTAGGTTTAGCATTATCATTAGTGTTAAGTTTAGGGTTAGAGTAATGGGTAGGGTTCTAACTAGGGTTAGGGCTAGGGTTAAGATTAGGATTAGGGATAGGGTTAGGGTTAGGGTTAGGCTTGGGTTAGGGTTAGGGTTAGGCTTGGGTTAGTGTTAGGGTTAGGTTAAGTGTAAGGGTTAGGGATTGAGCTAGGTTTAGGGCTCGGGTGAGGGTTAGGTTTACAGTCTGGGCTAGGGTAGGGTTAGGGTTAGATTTAGGGCTAGAGTTAGCATTATTTTTAGGGTTATAGTTAGTGAATGGATAGAGTTAGAGCTAGGGTTTGGGCTATGGTTACAGTTAGGATTAGGGCTAGAGTTAGGGTGAGGTTTAATGGTTGGGCTAGGTTTATGTTAAGGGTAAGGTTTAGGGTTTGAGCTAGGGTTAGGGCTAGAATGAATGTTAGGGTTAGGGCTAGGTTTAGGGTTAGGGTTATGCTTAGGGTTCAGTTTAGGGCTGTAAGTAGGGCTAGGTTTTGTGTCAGGTTTATGGCTAGTGTTAGGTATAAGGGTAATGTGAGAGCTAGAGTTTTGGTTATGGCTAGTTTTAGAGTTCGTCTAGTGTTAGGGTTAGTTTTGGGGTTAGATTAAGGTTTATAGTTAAGGTTTTTGTTAGGGTAAGTGTCAGGTTTCAGGTTAGGATTAGGTTTAGGGTTAGGTCCAGAATGAGGACTAGGATAAGTTCTAGGGGTAGAGTTAGTGTTTGGTTTAGGTTAAGGGTTATTGTTAGGGCTAAGGCTAGGGTTATGGCTATATGTAGGATTAGGTTTAGGTCTAGGGTTAGTGTTAGTGTTAGGTTTAGCATTAGGGTTACTGGTATGGCTAGTCTTAGGTTTCAGATGAGGGTTAGGGTCAGGTTTAAACCTAGGTTTAGAGTTAGGGTCAGAATAAGGATCAGCCTTAGGTTTAGGGTTTGGGTTAATTTTAGAGCTAGAATGAGGACTAGGTTTAGGGCTAGTAATAGAGTTATGGTTTGGGCTATGCATAGAATTAGGATTAGGATTAGGGTAGCAATAGGGTGAGTGAGGGCTTGGCTAAGTGTAAGAAATAGGGTTAGAGCTAGGATTAGGACAAAGGATAGGGCTACGTTAAGGTCAGGCTTAGGGTTAGGGTTAAAGCTAGGGTGAGGCCTTGGATTAGGGCAAGGTTTTATGTTAGTTTTAGTGATATGACTTATTTAAGAACTGGCATTATGATTAGGGCTAGTTTTAGGGTTAGGTTTAGGTTGAGGTCTAGTGTGTTTTTTTTTTTTTTTTTTTAGGTTTATGGATAGTGTAATGTGTCAAGCTAGGGTTAGTGTTAATGTCAGAGTCATGGTTAGTATTATTTCTAGGGTTCGAGTTAGGACTCGAATTAGGGCTAGGGTTAGGGCTATGTGTAGGATTAGTGTTTGGCTTAGGTTAAGGTTTAGGGTCAGTGCTATGGCTCCATTTTGCTTGAGGGCTAGGGCTAGGGCTAGGGCTAGTTTTCAAATTAGCGTTATTGTTAGAGCTAGTGTAAGGGTGTGGTTTAGGCTTGGGGTTAGGGTTAGATTTAGAGTTAGGTTTAGATCTAGGTTTGGGGCTACAGTGAATGTTAGGGCTAAGGTTAGGGCTAGGGTTTGAGTTATCAAAAGGGATAGAGTTAGAACTAGGAATACAGATAGGACGAGAGTTAGAGTTAGTGTTAGTGTTAGGGTTAGATTTAGGGTTAGAATTAGGGCTTAATTAGGGCCAGGATTAGAGCTAGGGTTAGTATTAAAGCTGAGCCTAGGTTTATGGCTACAGTTATGGTTATGGTTAGGTATGATGTTTTAGCTAGCTTTAGAACTAGGGAAAGGGTTAAAATTAGGGTTATGACTATGGTTAGGGTTAGTTTTAGGATGAAGGCTAAGATTAGGGCTAGGATTAGGCCTGAGTTGGCTTAGCTTTAGGGCTTCATTAGGGCTAGGTCTAATTTCAGGTCTAGGGTTATAGTTAGAAATAGTTTTAGGGTTAAGATTATTAGGGTTAGGATTAGGTTTATGGATATGATTAGGTTTAGGGTTCAGGTTAGGATTAGGGTAATGTATAGGTTTAGGGTTAGGAAAAGGTTTAGGGTTATCCTAGGGTTGGCATTAGGGTTAGGATTAGGATTAGGGTAATGGATAGGGCTAGGTTTATGGTTAGGATCAAGGCTAGGTTGCGGGTTAGGTTTTGGGTTATGTCAAGGGTTAGGGTTAGGGTTAGGATCAGGATAAGAGTTAGGGTTATGTTTAGGATTAAAGGTAGTGTTAGGCTCCAATTAAGGATCAGTTTTGGGTTAGGTTAGGGCTAGGTTTAGGTCTACAGCCAATTTAAGATCTAGGGTTACAATTAGGTCTAGGGTTAGGTTTAGGTTTAGGTTTTGAGTGATGTTTAGATCTAGGGTTAGTGTTATGGTCATAGTCAGGGTCAGGGTTTGTTTCAGGGTCAGGGATAGAACTCAAATTGTAGCTAGGTTTAGAGCTAGGTGTAGGCTTAGTGTTTGGTTTATGTTAAAGTTTAGGGTTAGGGCTATGGCTTGGTTGTTTTGTAGGGTTAGGGCTAGGGTAGAGCTAGTTTTAGGATTAGCATTAGTGTTACAGCTTGTGTTAGTGAGAGGTTTAGCTTAGGGTTATTGTTAGATTTGAATTAGGGTTAGATATAGGATCAGGGTTAGATCTAGGGTTAGGGCTAATGTAAAGGCAAGTTATAGGATTATGGTAAGGGACAGGGTTAGAACTAGAAATAGGACTAATGCAAGAGTTAGAGTTAGACTTTGGGTAAGGGATAGGTTAGGTTTAGGGCTAAATTAGGGCTAGGATTAGGTCTAGCATTTGTATTAGGGTTAGGCCTAGTTTTAGGCTTAGGTTTAGGTTTAGGGATAGGGTTAGGTTTAGGGATGGGGTTAGAGCTAGTTTTAGGGCTAGGTCGAAGGTTAGAATTCGATTAGGGCTAGGGTTATGGTTTGGTTTAGTAATAAGGCTAGGTTAGGACTAGGATGAGGGCAAGGGTTTGTTTTAGGGTTATGGCAAGAATTAGGGCTAGGATTAGCGTCAGGTGTAGGATTACGTTAGGGATAGATTGAGGTTTAGATTTATGGCTAGGTCTAGTGTAAGGGTTCGGTTTAGGGTAAGGGTCAGGTTTACAGCTAAGGGTATTATTAGGGTTAGAATTAGGTTTCGGGTTTGGTTTAGGTTAGGGTTTAGGTCCAGAGCTTGAATTAGCATTAAGGTTTGGTTAGGGTAATGATAGGTTTAGGTTTAGGGTTCATGTTACATGTAGGGTATTTGATAGGGTTAGAGTTAGCAAAAGTGTTAGGGTTAGGCCTAGGGTTAGCCTTAGGGTTTAGGGTCAGAATAAGGGTCAGGGTTAGGGTTAGGTTTTGGGATAGTGATAGAGCTACATTGAGAATTAGGGTTAGGACTAGTAATAGAGATATGTTTTGGGTTAGGCTAAGAATTAGGTTTAGGACTAGGGTAGCTTTAGGATTAGAGTTTGGCTTAGGGTAAGGGATGGGGTTAGCACTAGTGTTAGCGCTAGGGTTAGGGTTAGGGTTAGGGCTAGGGTTATGTTTAGGGTTAGGGTTAAAACTAGGGTTAGAGCTTGGATTAGGGCTAGGCTAGGTTTTGTTTTAGCTTTAGGGCTATGGCATGTAAGAACTAGGGTTACAATTAGGGCTAGTTTTAGGGTTAGTGTTACGTCTAGGTTTAGTGTTTGGTTAGGTTTAGGGTTAGGGTTAGGTTTAGGGTAATATATAGTTTAGGGTGAGCGAAAGTGTTAGGGTTAGGCCAAGGATTAGCATTAGGGTAAGGATTAGGGTTAGGTTTAGATTAATGGATAGGTTTAGAGCTAGGGTTAGGGGTAGGGTTATGGTTAGTGTTAGTGTAAGTGTTAGTTTTAGGTTTAGGGTTAGTTCAAATATTAAAGTTATGGTTAGGTTTAGTGTAAGGGTTAGGACTTGGTTTAGGTTTCGTTTTAGGGTTAAAGCTAGGGTTGGGGCTCACATTAGGGCTTGATTTTGGGTTACATTAGGGCTGGTGTTAGGGATTCAACTAATGTAAGAACTAGGGTTATGATTAGGGCTAATTTTTGGGTTATGGTTAGGGCTAAGTCTAGTTATGGTTAGATTTAAGTTCAGGGTGATATTTTGAGCTAAGATTAGTGTTAAGTTCAGAGTCAGGTTCAGGGTTAGTTTTAGAGTTGGGGATAGGACTTGAATTAGGGGTAGGCTTAGGGCTAGATGTAGGGTTAGGATTTGGTTTAGGTTAAGGGTTAGGATTAGTGCTATGGCTCGTTATATTTTAGGGCTAAGGCTAAAGTTAAGGGTAGTTTTATGATTAATGTTAGTGTTATTGCTGGTGATAGGGTGAGTTTAGGTTTAGGGGTACATTTAGAGTTATGCTTACTTCTAGGGTTAGGGCTAAGGTTAGGTCTAGTGTTTGGGTTTCGGTAAAGGATAGGGTCGGAACTAGGAATAGAGCTAGTGTGATAGTTAGATTTAGTCTTAAAGCTAGGGTTAGGGTTAACTTTAGGGCTAAATTAGGGCTAGGAATATGTCTAGAATTGGTGGTAGGGTTAGGCCTAGGTTTAGGCTATGTTTAGGATTAGGTTTAGGGTTAGGTTGAGGGGAAGGGATGGGGTTATAGCTAGGTTTAGGCCTAGGGCAATGATTAGAATTAGGTTTAGGTCTAGAGTTAGGATTCTGTTAAAATTAAGGCTACATTTGGGGTTAGGATGAGGGTTAGGGTTTGTGTTAGGGTTAGGGCAAGTTTTAGGCATAGGGATAATGTCAGGTTTAGGGATACAGCTAAGATAGTTATAGGGTTAGGTTCACGGCTGGGTCTAATGTTAGGTTTAGGGTAAGGCCCAGGTTAAGAATAAGGTGTATTTTTAGGGTCAGGATCAGGATTTGGGTTTGTGTTAGGTTAATTATTTGGTTAGGGCTCAAATTAGTGTTGGGTTAGTATTAGAGTTAGATTTCTGGATAGGTTTAGGTTTAGGATTCAGGTTAAGATTAGGGTAATTGTTAGGGTTAGGATTAGTGATACGGTTAGTGTTAGGCCTAGGGTTAGTATTGGGTTTAGGGTTATATTTAGGGTAATGAATAGCATTAGAGCTAGGGTTAGGGCTAGGGTTTTGGATAGGATTATGGCTAGAGTTAGGGTTAGGGTTAGGCTAGTGCTAGGGTTAGGGTTTTGGTTAGGTTTAGGGTACAGGTTAGGTTTTGAGCTAGGGTTAGTTCTAGGGTCAGTGTTAGGTTTAGGATTATGTCTAGGGTTAGATTTACAGTAAAAGTTAGTGTTAGAGTTATGGATAAGGTTATATTTAGAGTTAGGTTAATGGATATGGTTAGATGTTGGGTTAGGGATAGGAGTAGTTTTAGGTTTAGGGTTAGTGTTAGGGTTAGGGCTAAGATTATCATTAGATTTTGGGTAATGAATGGGGTTAGATGTCAGGTTAGGGTTAGGGATACTTTTAGGTTTAGGGTTAGTGTTAGGGTTAGGGCTAAGGTTGGTTTCAGAGTAATGGTTAGGGTTTTATCTAGGGTTAAGGCTACAATGAGGGTTAAGTTTAGTGTTAGGTCTAGGATTAGGTTTACAATTAGGATTAGAGCTAGGGTTATCATTAGGGTTAAGGTTCGGTTTAGTGTAATGGATAATTTTAGAGATGGTATTAAGGCTAGTGTTAACATTTTGATTAGGGCTAGGATTAGGATTAGGTTTAGGGATAGGGCTAGGTTTATGTTTAGGATTCAGTTTTGGGTTTTATCTAGGTTTAGGTCTAAGGCGAGGGGTAGGGTGAGCGTTAGTGTTAGGCTTAGGGTAAGGGATAAGCTTAGGTTAGGGTTAGGATTACGCTTTGGGCTAGATTTAGTCCTAGGATTAGGGCTAGGTTTTGTGTTAGGTTTAAAGCTAGTTTGAGTGCTATGGTAATGTAAGGGTTATGTTTACATTTATGGCTAGGTGTAGTGTTAGGTTTTGGTTTCGGTTAGGGTCAGTTTTATAGCTAGGTTTAGTGTTAGTGTAAGGGTCTGTGTTTGGATTGGGATTAGGGTTAGGGCAAAAGCCAGAATTAGTATTGGTTAGGTCTAGGGGTAAGGGTAGTGTTTGGCTATGGTTAAGGGTTATCATTAGAGCTAGGGATAGTTTTTTGTTTAGGTCTTGTTGAAAGATATGGCTAGATTTTTGATTAGGTTTAATCTAGGCCTATTGTTAGGGTTAGGTTTATATATAGGGTTATGTGTAGGGCTAGTGTTAGGGTTTAGTTTAGGTTCAGGGTCAGAATAAGGGTCAGGGTTATGGATAGGATTTAGGTAATTGTTAAAACAATTAAAAAGAATGAAGGCTAGAGTTAGGACTTGTAATAGGGTTAGTGTTTGCGTTAGACTAAAGATTAGTTTTAGGACTAGGGTTAGCATTAGGGTTGGGGTTTGGCTAGGGTAAAGCAGAAGGTTTGAGCTAGGGTTAGAGTTTGGTTTCAGGTTAGGGTTAGGGCTAGTGTTAGGGTTAGGGTTAGGGTAAAAGCTAGGGTTAGGTCTCAGATTTGGGCTAGGTTTTGGTAAGCATTAGGTTCAAGGTTACGGCTAATGTATGATCTAGCTTTACGTTTAGAACTAGTTTTAGAGTTAGGGTTACGACTATGTCCAGTGTTAGGGTAAGGTTTAGGTTTAGAGTGATGTTTACCGGTACGGTTAGTGTTAATGTCAGAGACAGGTTCGGGGTAGTTTTAAGGTTAAACTTAGGACTCAAATTAGGGCTAGGCTTGGGGCTAGATGTAAGGTTAGGGTTTGGTTGAGGTAAAAGTTTAGGGTTAGTGTTATGGCTCAATTTTGTTTTAGGGCTAAGCCTATGGTTTAGGACTAGTTTTACAATTAGAATTAGGGTTAGGGCTAGTGTGAGGGTTAGGTTTAGGTGTAGAATTAGGGTTAGATTTAGAGTTAGATTTAGATCTAGGGTTAGGGCAAGGTGTAAGTTTAGGTCTAGGGTTATTCTAGGCTTAGGGCTAGGAATAAGGTTATGGTAAGTGATAGGGTAGGAATTAGGGCTAGGGCCAGGGTGAGAGTTATAGATAGTCTTAGAGCTAGGGTTAGGGTTAGGTTTAGGATTAGGGCTAGGGTTAGGGTTAGGGTTAGTCCTAGGGTTTAGTTTAGGGCTAGGTTTAGCATTAGGGTTAGGGTTTGGGTTAGGTTTAGGGTAAGTGATGGGGTTATAACTAGGTTTAGGGCTAGGGAAAGGGTTAGAATTAGGGTTAGGTTATGATTAAGGCTAGGTTTTGGGCTAGGATGAGAGCTAGTGTTTGTGTTAGTGTTAGGGCTAAGATTAGGGCTAGGTTAATGTCAGGTCTAGTGTTACAGTTAGGGATATGTTTTGGGTTATGGTTATGGTTAGGTCTAGTGTAAAGGTTAGATTTATAGTAACCGTCACATAAACTTAATCATAGCCATACCTCTAATCCCAAAACTATCACTAATTCTAACTCTAAACTAAATCTAAACCTTACCTAACCCTATCCGTTTCCTTAACCCTAACCCTCACTTTAATGATAACCCTAGCCCTAACTCTAACCTTAACCCTAAACCTACTGTAATCCTATCCCTAGACCTAACCCTAAACCTAGCCATAACCCTAGCTGAATACCTAACCTTTATGCTAAACATAACCCTAAACCTAACCCTAACCCTAGTTCTAACACTAACTCTAACCATAACTCAAGGCATATTCCTAACCATAACTCTAATTCTAACCTAAACTCTAACCCTATCAATTACCCTAACCATAATTCTTACCCTAATGCTAAACCTAAGCCTAACCCTAGCCCTATCACTAACCCTAACTGTACCAATTACCCTAAACCAAACTTAAAACTTAAAACAAACACTAACCATACCCCTAACCCTAACCCTAATGCTAATTTCAGCCATAAACCTAAATCCTTAACCTAAGCCAAATCTTAATCCTAATTATTCCCTGAGCTCTAAACCTGACCCTTACGCTAAACCTAACCCTTACACTAGACGTATCCATAAGCCTAACCCTAAAACTATCTTTAACCACAACCCTAGACCTGATATTAGCCCTAGCACTAATCCTAGCCCTGAATCTAATACAAACACTAACCCTCATCCTAGCCCTAAACCTAGCCTTAATCATAACCCTTACCCCAACCCTAACCCTAACGCTAACTCTAAGCTCAACCTACATCTAAACCTAGCTATAACGCCATTCATTATCCTAAACTTAAACCTAACCCCATTCCTATCACTAGGCCTAAGCTGAACACTAATACTAGCCCTAATCCTAGCCCTAATTTAAACCTAATTAAACCCCTAACTCTAATTTTAGCCCTATCACTATACTCTCTCACACTAGCCCTATCCCTAGTTCTAAACCTATCCCTTACCATAACTCAAACCCTGGCCCTAACCCTTGCCCTATCCTTAATCCTAGCCTAATCCTAGATCTAACCTAACTATAAATGTAACCCTAACTATAAGTCTAAGCCTAACACTAACACTAGCCCTAACCCTAATAATTATTGTAAATCTAGCCCTAACCCTAACCCTAGGACTACAACAAAACCGAGCAATAGACCTAACCCTAAACCTTAACTTAAACCAAACCCTAAACTACTACAAGAACTAATCCTAGCCCTAATGGAGTCCTAACCCTAACCTTAAAACTAACCCTGACCCTGTCTCATATCTTAATATTCACCCTAGCACTAAACATAACGCTAACCTTAAACCAAAACCTAACAGTAAACCTAGCCCTAATTCGAATCCTAACTCAAACCCTAAAACTAACCCTGACCCTGACACCTATCCTAAAAATAACTCTAGCACTAAATGTCACCCTAACCTTAAATCTAACACTAACACTAGAAATACCACTAACCCTAACCATAAGCTAACCCTAATTGTAACCCTGGTTCTTACATTACTTGTTGCCCTAACCCTACCCTTACACTAACACCAAAACTATCCCTAATCCGAGCCCTACACCTACCTTTAACCCTAATCTGAACCCTAACCCTACCCCTAACACTAGCTCTAACCCTATCTCTAACCCTAAGCAAAAGCCTAACCCAAATGGTAACCCTTAGACATATCCCTAATCCTCAGGCTAATCAAAACTCTCACCAAATAATAGTCCTAACCCTAGCCCTCATTCTAGCTCTAACCCTATCCCAAACCTTAACCCTATCCCTGACCTTTATACTGACCATAACACTAACCTAGGTCTAAACCTGACCCAAATGCTAGTCCAAACCATAACACTAGCCCTACCAGTAACCTTATACCTAAACCTGACCCTATCCCTAGCCCTAGACCTAAACCTAATCCTTAATCTAGCTTTAACTCTAGTTGTAGGCCTAGACAAAAACCCAGCCTTAGCGCCAATAATAACCCTTAACTTAACACAAAGACTAACCCTACCCCTAGACTTAAACCTAGTTCCAATTCTGGCTTTAACCTTAACTCTAACTCTAAAGTTTACACTGACCCTGCCTTTAACACTTAACCTATCTATAAACCTGACCCTAACCGAAAACCTAAACCTAACACTAGACATAGCCATAACCCTAATCCTACAACTAGCCCTAATCACAATCCTAGATCCTACATTACCCATAGCCTTAACTCTATGCCTTAACCTAACACAAAACCTAGAGTGAATTTTAGGCCTAAATCTAGCCCTAAGCATAACCCAAACCTAACGCTAGCCCTAACCCTAACCCTGAACCTAACCCCAGACTTAGTCTTAAACCTTACTCAAAGCCTAACCCTTACCATAAATATAAACTTAAACCTATACCTTACTCTAAACCCTAACCCTAGCACTAACCCTAAACTTGAACTTATCCCTAAACCTAGCTCTAAACTTACACCTTACCTAACCCTACACCTAACTGTATTGATAACGCTAGCCTTAACCCTAACCATAACCCTAATTGTAACTGGAAAACTAACAATACACCAAACCCTAAAACTAACACTCGCCATAGCCCTAACCCTAGCTCAAAACCTAACCAGTACCATAAACCTAAACATAACCCTAGCCTTAACATTAACCCTAAAATAAATCTACCCCTAACCCTAAACCTAAAGCTACATCAAACCATATCCATTAACCTCCCCTTATCCTAACCCTAACAATAAGCCTAGCCCTAACCTTAACCCTAACCCTAAACCTACCATAATCCTGTCCCTAGACCTTAGGTTGAACTTAATCCTCGACCTAGCCCTAGCACTAACACTAGCTCAAAACCTAGCCATTATACTAAACATAAACCTAGCCCAAAACCTAACCTCAATCCTAGCCCTAATCCTAACTGTAACCACAGCCCAATTCCTAGTTCTAACTCTATCCATTATCCTAACCATAACCCTAAACCGACCTAACCTTAACCCTAACCCTAACTCTATCCCTAGCCCTGATTGTAATCTGAAGCCTCAGTCTAGTCCTAACATTTACTCAATCTCTGACCCATACCCTTAACCTAAATGTATGAAAATGATAAGCTTAACCCTAAGCTTAACCCTAACCCTAACCCTAGCCCTAATCCTAAACTTAAACCTAGAATTAACTTTATCTCTAACCCCACCCATTACACTAACCAAAACCATAAATGACATGATAATGTTAGCCCTAACCCTAAACCTACTCTAACCCTAACTGTAAACCTAATCCTAGACCTAACCATAAACTTAACCCTTGCTGTAGTCCTAACCCTAGCTCAAAATATAACAATTGTGCTAAACTTAACACTAACACTAGTCCTAAACCTAAACCTAACCCTAACCCTAACTTGACATCTAAACCTGTCCATTACATTAACCCTAATGATAATTCTAATCCTAACCCTACACCTAATCCTAATCCTAACCCTATCCTTAGCACTAACCCTAGCTCAAACCCTAACCCATACCCTAAACCTAGCCCTAACCCTAACACTAGCCCTAATCCTAAACATAACCCTAGCCCTAACCCTAGCTCTAACCCTATCCATTGCCATAATGATAACCATAAACATAATGCTAACCCTAGGCCTAACCCTAACCCTATCCCTTAGCGTAAATCTAACCTGAGCCCTAAACCTAACCTGAAGCCTAAACCTAACCTTATCCATTACCCTAACCCTAACTCAAACCTAATGCTAATGTGAGCCATAACCCTAAACCTCAACCTAATCCAAACCCAAAAGCTGACTCTGACTATTATAATACCCCTAGCTCTCAACTTGAACCTCACCCTAAACCTAACCTGACACTAGACCTAGCCATAAATATTACCCAAAAACTATCCTTAACCATATCCCTAGACCTGATATTAGTGCTAGCCCTAATTCTCGCCATAACCCTAACACAAACGCTAGCCCTCATCCTAGACATAAACCTAGTCTTGATCCTAACTTGAACCCTAACTCTAGCCCTATCCCTAATTTTATCCCTCTCCCTATTTCTGAAACTGGCTATAACCCCATCCCTTTCCCCAAATCTAACCCTATCTCTAACTCTAGACTTAGTCCTTACACTAATCTTAGACCTGATCCTAGCCCTAATTTAACCCTAACCCTACCACTAGCACTAAGACTAACTCTGACTCTCACCCTAGCCCTATTACTAGATCTAACCCTATCCATTACCATAACCCTAACACTTGCCCTAACCTTAGTCCTAACACTAGCCCTAGCCCTAACCCTAGAACTAACCATAACTCTAAGTCCAACGCTAACCCTAAGCCTAAACCTCACACTATCACTAGCCCTAACACTAACACTAATCCTAAAACTAGCCTTAATCTAGTTCAAGACCTAAAACAAAACCGAGCCATAGCCCTAACCCTATCCCTTAACCTGAACAAAAACCTAACCCTAAACCTTGCCGCAGTCTGGCTGGGCACAAATCACGAGCCACTGAAGCAGGAACAAACTTTATTTTTGAACTCCACCAAAATACTTCACACACGCTCCCGGGCACTCCTCCCAAATGCCACGCAGCTAGACCAGGAACCACCAGCCGGAAATATCCTCCGGAAAATCCCTCCTCCTGCACTTCCCCAACCAATGGAAACTCTCCAGGAATCTCCGGGAATCCCCACGAGAACTCCAAAGTAGCGTGAGAACTGCAAAATAGTCACGGAGGCGGATAGTAATGCCTCGCCTGTCAATCAATACTACTGGCAAAATGCCAGGGGCCATTCCAACTGAGCTGTGGTTCTCAACAACACCTAGCCCTAACCTTAGCCCTAATTTTAGTCCTAACCTAACCCTAAAACTAACCTTGAGCCTGACTCTGACATTACACTAACCCTAGCTCTACCATCACCCTAAAAGTATACCTAACCCTAAAACTTGGACTAGCCCTAACCATAACCCTAATAGTAGCCCTCATCATAATTCCAGTTCTTACATTAGCCATAGCCTTAATCATAGCCCTAACCTAACACAAAACCTAGCCCTAAACTGAGCCCTACATCTCGTTATAACCCTAAACCTAACATTAGCCCTAACCATTACCCTAAATCAAACACTAACCCTAAAACTGGCCCTAACCCTAAACCTAACCCTAGACTTAATCCTAACCATAATCCTAGCCCTAACTCTAGCTCTAACCCAAATCCATTACCCTAAACATAACCCGAATCCTAATGCTCATTCTAGCACTAAACTTAACCCTAATCCTAAACCTAGACCTGACACGACCCTAACCATCACCCTAGCCCTAAACATAGCTCAAACTCTAATACTTACCCTAAACCTAACCCTAACACTAACCCTAGGCCTAACCCTAACCCTAACCCTAGCCCTAATCCTAACCATAACCCTAGCCCTAAACCTATTGATTATTCTAAACATAAGCGTAACCCAAACGTAGCTCTAAACATAGCTCTAAACCCACCCATTACCCTAACCCTAACTATAAACGTCATGAAAACACTAGCCCTAACCCTAAACCTACTCTATCCTTAACTCTAATCTTAACCCTAGTCCTAAGCCTAAACGTACTCTAACCCTAATTGTAAACCTAACCCTAGACCTAAGCGTAAACCTAACCCTTGCTGTAGTCCTAATCCTAGCTCAAAACCTAACAGTTACACTAAACCTAACACTAACCCTAATCCTAAATCTAACCCTATCCATTTAGGCCTAAACATAAATCTATCACTAACACTAACCTTATCCTTACCTAAACCTAACCTGAACACTAAACCTATCACTATCCATTACTCTAACCCTAACCCTAACCCTAATGCTAATTCGAGCTCTAAAACTAAACCAAACCCTAACCCAAACTCTGAACAAGACACTGATTCTAATAACACACCTAGCTCTAAACCTGAACCTTACCCTAAACATAAGCCTTACACTAGACCTAGCCATAAAACTAACCCTAACAGTATTCCTAACCGTAACTCTAGACCTGACATTTCACTCTACCTAATTCTTGCCTTAAACCTAACACAAACCTGAGCCCTAAAACTAGCCTTAATCCTAACCTGAACCCTATCCCTTACCCAAACCCTAATTTCAACCCTTGCCCTAGTTCTGAACCTAGATATAACCACATCCCTTCCCCTAACCCTAACTAACCCTAATACTGACACTAACACTAACACTAGCCCTAACACTAGGCCTAATCCTAACATTAACCATAGCTCTAATCCTAGCCCTAATTTATTACTAACTGTAACTCTAACTTTAAGCCTAGCCCTAGGACTAACCCTAACTCTATCCCTAGACATATTTCTAGTACCAACCTTATCTATTGCCTGACCCTAACACTAGCCCTAACCTTAGTCCTAACCCTAGCCCTAGTCCTAAACCTAGAACTAACCCTAACTCTAAATCTAACCCAAATATAAACCTAAACCTCACCCTAACACTAGCCCTAACATTAATTCTAATTTTAAAACTAGCCTTAACCCTACCCATAGCCCACAGACAAAACTGAGCTATAGCCCTAATCCTAACCCTTAACCTAAACCAAATCCTATCGCCACACTTAGTAATAACCATAACCCTACAACTACTACTGACCCTGTCTCTGACCCTAAAAATACCTCTAAACATCACCCTAACCCTAAACTTAACCCAAACACTAGACCTAGCCCTAACCCTAACACTAAAACTATCCCTAAACATAAAGCTAGTTCTTACATTAGCCATAGCCCTAACCAAAACACAAAACCTAGTCCTAAACTGAGCCTCAACCCTAGCTTTAACCCTAACCCTAACACTAATGCTAACACTAACCCAAACCATAGCTCTAAACCTCGTCCTTGCCTTAAGCCAAACTCTCACCCGAATGCTACCCTAGTTCTAACACTAATCCTTAGCTTACCCCAAACCCTAACTCTATTACTTGTCCTAACCATAGCCCTCTTTCTATCTCTAAACCTAACCCAAATCCTAAGCTTAATCCTTACCCTTATTCTTACCCTAACACTAACCCTAGGTCAAAGCCTGACCTAAACACTTAACTGAACCCTAACACTAACCCTACCAGTAAACCTACACTTAACCATAACACTAGCACTAGACCTAAATTTAATCCTAAATATAGCTATAACTCTAGCCCTAGCTCTAAACAAAAACCTAGCCCTAGCCCAAAATAACCATTAACCTAATGCAAAGACTAACCTTACCCCTAGCCCTAACCCTAGCTCAAACCCTAATACTTACCCTAAACCTAACCCTAACACTAACCCTAGGAGTAAACCAAACCCTAGCCCTAATCCTAACCTTAACCTAAGCCCTAACACTAGCACTAAACCTATCCATTACTCTGAACATAAGCCTAAACCCAATGCTAACCCTAGGCCTAACCCTAACCCTATCCCTAACACTAACCCTATACTTTACTCTAAACCTAACCTTAACTGTAAACCTAACTCTATCCATTACTCTAACCCTAACACTAATCCTAATGCATATTTGAGCCCTAAACTTAAAACGTAACTCAAACCAAACCCTAACCCAGACTCTGACCCTAATAATAACCTAGCTCAATACCTGACCCCTACCCTAAACCTAACCCTTACACTATACCTAGCCATAAATCTATCCCTAACACTATCCCTAACCATAACCCTAGACCTGTCATTTGCCCTAGCCTTAAACCTAGCTCTAACCCTAACACAAAACCTAGCCCTCACCCTAGAACTAAACCTAGACTTAATCCTAACCTGAACCCTCACCCTAGCCCTAGCCCTAATTATAACCCTCGCCCTAGCACTGAACCTAGCTATATAACCCCATCCCTTCCCCTAAAACTAACCTTAGCCCTAACCATAGGCCTAACCCTAAAACTTTTCATAGCACTAATACTAGCCCTCTTTGAACCCTAAACTTAATCCTACCCCTAACCCTAGCCCTAAAACTAACTCTAACTCATACTCTAGCCCTATTTCGATTTATATCCCTATTTGTTACCCTAACCCTCACAATAGACCTAACCTTAGCCCTAGCCCTAGCCATAACACTAACACTAGATCTAACATCAACTCTAAATCTAATCCTAATCTTAAGCCTAAACCTCATTCTACCACTATCTCTAACACTATTATTAATCCCAAAAATAGCCCTAATCCAACTCCTAGCACAAAAAAAAAAAAAAAAAAAAAAAAACGAGCCATTGCTCTAACCCGAAACCTTAACCTAAACCAAACCCTAACCCATAACTAGCCATAACCTGAGCTCTATTCGAGTCCTAGGCCTAAAACTAACCTTCACCCTAACTCATATCCAAACACAAACCCAGCTCTAAATATGACCCTAACCCTAAAACTAATTCTATCACTAGATCTAGCCAAAACCCTAACACTAAAACTAACACTAATCGTAACCCTAGTTCTTACTTTGGCCTTAGCAAAACCCTAGCCCTAACTCTAACACAAAAAGTAGCCCTAATCTAAGCCCTGATACTAGATTTAACACTAACCCTAACCCTAAAACTAGCCCTAAACCTAACCCTAATCCTAGCCCTAAACCTAGCTCTAATCCTATCCATTACCCTAAGCCAAACGCTATACGTAATGCTAACTCTAGTCCTAATTGTAATCCTTAGCCAAACCAAACAATAACCCTATTACTAATCCTAACATTAGCCCTCATTCTACATTTAACCCTAATCCAAAACCACACCCTAACCTTCACCCTTATTCTGACCCTAACAATAATTATAGGTCTAAACCTGACCATAAACCGAAACCAAAACCCGAAACTAGCCCTACCAGTAAACTTATACCTAAATCTAACCCTTACACTAACCCTGAACCTATCCCTAACATGATCTCTAACCCTAAATCTAACAATAAATCTAACACGAACCCTAACCCTAACCCTCACCCTAACACTAACCCTAACCTTAAAACTAATCCAATTAATCCCTCACCCAAACCCTAACCCTATCCCTAACCTAACCATAATACTAACCCTTACCTAAATCTAACCCTAATCATAACACTAACACGAACCATAAACCTAATAATTCCACTAAGCCCAACCCTCAAAGGAACATTTACCCTAACTCTAAGACTAACCCTAAACCTATCCCTAACCTTAACATTAACACTAATTCTAAAACTAACACTATAATAACACTAACTCTATCTGTAATCTTAATAAAAACCCTAACCCAAATCATATCCCTGACGCTAATCTAAGCCTGACCCTCACCCTTACCCAACCGTAACCACTAACCCAAACCCAAATACTAACTTTAACACTTACTGAACTCTAACACTAACCCTAAAACTAAACCTAACTTTAAAACTAAACCTAACCCTAAACTTAACCCTAACACTAACACTAACTGTAACTCTAACCCTGAACATAACACTTACCCTAAAACTAACCCTAACCCTAAATCTAAACCTAACCCTAACATGAATCTTAACCCTAATCCTAAAAGTAACTCTAACCCTAATACTAACCCTAAACTTTATCCTAACTTTAATCTAACACTAACCATAACGCTAACCCTAAACCTATACCTTAGCATTACAATAACCCTAACTCTAACCCTAATCCTAACACTAACCCTAACCCTAATCATAAACCTAACCTTAAATCAAACCTTATTACTAACCCTACCCCTAACACAAACCATAACCAATCCATAACCCTAACGCCAACCTAACCCTACTGCTTACCTAACAATAATCATAATTCTGACCCAAACACGAACACTAACACTAACCCTAACCCTAACCTAAAACAAAACCTAACCCTAAATATACCAGTATGCCTAAGCCTAACCAAAACCCTAACCCTAACACTAATACTAACCCTAAACCTAACACTAACCTTAACCCTAGTACTAACTCTAACCCCAACCCTAAATCTAACCCTAACCTGAATGCTAATACTAACTCTAAACCTCATCATAACCCTAACCCTATCCCTAATACTACCCCTAAATGTAACACTAACCCTAACCCAAATATTAATCCTAACACAAACCTAACACTAACCGTAACACTAAAGCTAACCCTAACCCTAAACCTAAAACTAACAACAACCCTAAACTAACCTTAAAACGAAACCTAAACCTAACCCAAAACGTAACCCTAACACAAACCCTAACCTGAACCATAACCCTAACACTAATGCTAACATTAACACTAACACTGAACAGAACCCTAATCTTAACCCTAATATAAACCTAACCCTAAACCTAATCCTAACACTAACTCTAACCCTAACCCTAAACCTAATCCTAACAAAAACCCTAACCAGAGACAATAACCCTGACCCTTATCGAAAATTAACCCTCACACTTACCTAACCCTAACCCTAACCCTAACCCAAACACTAACCCGAACCCTAATGCAAACCCTAACACTAACCTCACTCTAACACTAACACTAAACTTATCACTAACCCTAACACTAACCATAACCCTAACCTGCCCAACACTAACTCTATCCATAACCCTAACATTAACACTAACACTTAACTTAACCCTAACCCTAAACCTAACACGAATCCTAACCCTAACCCTAACTCTAAAACTAAAACTGACCATAAAACTAACACTAAAACTTACCCTAACCCTAAACCTAAAACTTACACTAACCCTAACCCTAACAATAACATGTACCCTAAACCTAACTCTAACTCTAAACTAACCCTAACCCCAAACCTAACCCTAACCCTAACCTAAACCCTAACCCTAACGCTAAGCTAAACCCTAACACTAACCGTAAACATCACCCTAAACATAACCCTATCTGTAACCTAACACAAAACCTAACCTAAACCTAACACTAATCCTAACCCTAATCCTAACCCTAACACTAACACTAACATTAACCTAACTAACTAAAACGAACACTAACCTTAACAGTAACCCTAACCCTAACCCTCACACACACCCTAACCCTAACACAAATCCTAACCCTAAACCTAACACTACCCTAACCCTAAATTTAAAATTAACCCTAACCCTAACAAGAAACCTAACCCTAACTCTAACTCTTAATAACACTAAACCTAACCCTAAACTTAACCCTAACTCTAAATCAAAACCTAATTCCAAACTTAAGCAGAACACTAAGAGTAAACCTAACCTAACTCCAACACTAATCCTAATCCTAAAACTATTACTAACCTTCACAGCTAACCCTAAACCTAACACTATCACTAACCCTATCACTAACACTAACACTAACCCTAAACCTAAACCTAACCCTAATGAAAAGTCTAACCCTAGCCTTACCAATAAACCCAACCCTAACCTTAACTCTAACACTAAACCTAACACTAACCCTAACCATATATATATAATCCAACACCAACCTACCACTAACCGTAACCCACAACCTAACACTAACCCTAACACTAACCGTAAACATAACCCTAAATTTAACAATAACACTAACCCTAAACCTAAACCCAAACCTAGCACTAATCCTAAACCTAATCCTAAACCTAACACTCTACCAAACCCTAACCCTAACACTAATCCTAAACTTAAACCTAACCCTAACCATAAACTTAACCCTAATGTTCACCATGACCTAATCCTCACCCTAAACTTAAATCTAACCATCACCCTGATACTAACCCTAACCTAATGTAAACAGTAACCCTAATCATTCCACTAAGCCCAACCCTATCACAAACCAAAACCCTAACCCTAACACTAACCCTAAACCTAACCATAAGTTTAACTCTAAAACTCACCCTAACTCTATCCCTAACACTAACACTAAGTCTAATTATAACCCTAACAAAAACCCTACCCCAATTCACAACCCTAACCCTAATCTAACCCTTAACCTCTCCCTTACTTAACCCTATACCTAATCCTAAAACAAGCACTAACACTAACCTAACCCCAATCCTAACACTAACCCTAAACCTATCCCTAACACTAACCTTAACATTAACCCTAAACCTAACACTAACTCTAACCATAACCCTAACGGTAACCTAACCCTAATCTTAACCCTAACACTAATCATAACCTAAACCAATCTGTAACATTAAACTGAACCCTAACACTAACTTTAAAAGTAACCCTATCCATAACCTTATACGTAACCCTAACACAAAACCTAACCCTAACCCTAACACTTCCTTAATCCTAACCATAACACTAACCCTAACCCTAACCCTAACACAAACCCTAAACGTAACCCTAACACGAACCCTAAACCTAAGCATACCACTAAGCCTAACCCTCACCCAAATCCTAACCCCAAATCTAAAACTTACCCTAAAAAAGCCTAACCCTAACAGAAACCCTAACCCTAACACTAACCCTAACCCTAAACCTAACCCTAAAAATAACCCTAACCCTAAACCTAAACCTAACCCACACCCTAACCCTAACCCAAACCTAATACTAACACTAACACTAACCCTAAACCTAACTATTACCCTAACTCAAACACTAATTCTAACCCTTGATCTATCCCTAACCCTAACACTAACCCTAACCCTATCCTAAACCCTTAACTTAAAACTAACCCTAACCCCAAACCTAACACGAACCCTAAAGCTAGTTTCCTGTGGAAATAGCCTTAGGCTGAAGTAGAAAGAAACAGATTTTTCTCTGAGCACTTTAGGAACAAGCAGATTTCCCTTGTACTGAAAGAGCTTCAAATTTTTTTTGGTCGGATTACTTTGATACTGTACAGGGTTCATCCTTGACCTAGCCTTAGTATGTATCCAAGTTTGGGCCTTCAAGGTTCAATGGTTCACTTTCAGGTACAATTGGAAATTTTAGTTTTCACTTCATTATTGCCTATAGGTGTGAATGGAAATGGAGATGAAAATCAAACAGGGTTAGTGCTAGCTGCTTGAAATTTCACACAATCTGTTCTCTGTGGGCACTCTCTGGTTTCTTCCTAGTGAAAGTTTTCCAAAGCTGAGACATGCAAAAGACATTATCCAAGAGCACTTTATGAGAAAACAGGGAAATATGCATGTACTGAACTACCGCCCCCAATTATTTGGTAAGATTTTTTATACTGGGCAGGATTTATCTGTTAGCTTGCCCTACTAGGCTCCCCCAAGTTTGGGAATTCTATGATCAAATGTTCTCTATACAGATTAGGGTTAGGTTTAGGGTTAGGGTTAGCTCTATGGTTAGATCTAGTGTTAGGATTAGAGTTAGTTTTGTTCAAATTTCTTTGATACTTGGCAGAATTCATCTTTAACTACCATTACTATGTTCAGTTCAATGGTTTCTATTTTAAGGTTTCACTTCATTTTGACCTATATGGGTAAATGGAATTGGAGCTAGAAATCAAACAGGGCTGGTGCTAGTTGCTTCAAACTTCACACACTCAATCAGTTCTCTGTGGGCACTCTCTGGTTTGTTCCTTGTAAATGTAGCCTTAAGCTGAAGCATGCAAAGCAAGTTTATCTGAGAGCACTTTGGGAGAAAATCAGGGAAATATGAATATACTGAAATACCTCCCCCAATTATTTGGTCATATTTCTTTGATACTGTGCAGGATTCATCTGCTAGCTTTCCCCACTATGATCCCCAATTTTGGGACTTCTATGATCATAGGTTCTCTAAAGAGCTTAGAGTTAGGGTTAGGGATAGAGTCAGATCTAGTATTAGAGATAAGGTTAGATTTGTTCAAATTTTTTTGATAGTGGGCAGTATTCATCTTTTCCTTACCCTTCTTATGTACACCATGTTTGGACCTTCTCAATTCAATTGTTCACTGTCAGGAACAGTGTATAGTTTAAGGGTTCACTTCATTTTGACCTCTATGGGTAAATGGAAATGGAGCTCGAAATCAAACAGCGTTGGTGCTAGCTGTTTGAAACTTCACATACTCCATCAATTCTCTGTAGTTACTCTCTGATTTCTTCCTTGTAAAATTATCCCAAAGCTGAAGCATGCAAAAACAACTTTATCCAACTGCACTTTAGGAGACAACGGGAAAATATGCATGTACTGAACTACCTCCTTGAATCATTTGGTCAGATTTCTTTGATACTGCACAGGATTCATTTGTTAGCTTGGTCCACTAATCTCCACAAGTTTGGAACTTCTATGATGGAAAGTTCTCTAAACAGGTAAGGGTTAGTGTTAGGGTTAGGGTTTGGGCAAGTGTTAGAGTGAGTGTTAGGGTTAGAATTAGTTTTGGTCAAATATCATCGATACTGGGTAGAATTCATCTTTTACCTAGCCTTACTATATTTACCAGTTTGGGGCCTTCTTGGTTCAAGGTTCAGTGTCAGAAACAGTTTGCGTTTTAAGGTTTCTCTTCATTTGAACCTATACAGGTAAATGGAAATGGAGCTGGGAATCAAACAGGGTTGGTGCTAGCTGCTTGAAACTTCACACACTCAATCTGTTCTCTGTGGGCACTCTGTGGTTTCTTCCCTGTAAATGTAGCCCTTAGCACAAGCATACAAAAACCACTTTATTCAAGAGCACTTTAGGAGAAATGAGGGAAATATGAATGTCCTGAACTATCTCCCTCAATTATTTGGTCAGATTTGTTTGATACTGTACAGGATTCATCTGCTAGCTTGTTGCACTGGGTTCCCCAAGTTTGGAACTTGTATGATCAAAGCTATATAAACAGAATAAGTTTAGGGTTAGTCTTAGAGTTAGGACTAGAGTTAGAACCAATGTTAGGGTTAGAGTTATTTTTGTTCAAATTTCTTTGATACAGTGCAGGATTTCTCTTTAGCTAGCCTTATTATGTTCCCCAGTTTTGGGCCTTCTAATTTCAATTGTTCACTGTCAGGAACAGTTTGCATTTTAAAGTTTCACTTCAAGTTGTCCTAAATGGGTAAATGAAAATGGAGCTGGTAATCAAACAGGGTCTGTGCTAGCTGCTTGAAATTTCACACACTCAATCAGTTCTCTGAGGGCACTCTCTGGTTTCTTCCTAGTGAAGGTTTTCCAAAGCTATGGGATGCAAAAAAACATTATCCAAGAGAACTTTAGGAAAAAAAAAAAAAAAAAAAACAGGGGAAATAGGCATGTACTGAAACACCTCCCCCAATTATTTTGTCAGATTATTTTTAATACTGGGCAGGATTCATCTGTTATCTTGCCCTACTAGGCACCCCAAATTTGGTACTTCTATGATCAAAGGTTCTCTAAACAGCTTAGGGTTAGAGTTAGGTTTAGGGCAAGGGTTAGAAACAGTGTAAGGGTTAGAGTTAGTTTTGTTGAAATTTCTTTGATACCAGGCAAGACTCATTTTTTACCTAGCCTTACTATGTTCTTCAGGTTTGGGCCTTCTCTGTTCAAGGTTCGTTGTCAGGAACAGTTTGTGTTTAAGGTTTCACTTTATCTTGACTTATATGGGTAGTTGGAAATGGAGCTGGATAACAAACAGAGTTGGCGTTAGCTGCTTGAAACTTCACACACTCCATCAGTTCTCTGTGGGCACACTCTGCTTTGTTCCCTGTGAATATAGGCCTATGCTGAAGCATGCAAATCATACGTTTAGTGTTAGGGTGATGTTTAGAGCTAGGTTTAGTGTTAGGGTCAGAGTCAGGGTCAGGGTTAGTTTTAGGGTTAGGGTTAGGACTCAAATTAGGGCTTAAGTTAGGTCTAGGTGTTGTGTTAGGGTTTGGTTTAAGTTAAGGGTTAGGGTTAGGGCTATGGCTAGGTTTTGTTTTATGGCTAGGGCTAGTGTTAGGGCTGGATTTTGGATTAGTGTTAGGTTTAGGGCTAGTGTTAGGGTGAAATTTAGGGTTAGGTTTAGGGTTATATTTAGAGTTAGGGTTAGATCTAGGGCTAGGGTTAGGGCTAGGGCTAGGTTTATGATAAGGGATAGGGTTAGAACTAGGGATACAACTAGGGCGAGACTTAGAGTTAGACGTAGTACTAGGCTTAGTGTTAGGGTTAAGGTTACAGCTAAATTAAGGCTAGGATTAGGGCTAGGGTTAGTTTTAGGTTTAGGGCTAGGGGTATGGCTAGGGTTAGGCTTAGCATTGGGGTTAGGGTTAATTTTAGAGGAATGGGTGGGGTATAGCTAGCTTTAGGGCTAGGGTGAGGGTTAGAATCAAGATTAGGGCTAGGATTAATGTTTGTGTTAGGATTAAGTCTAGATTTAGGGCTAGGATTTCTGTTAGTGTTAGGGCTAGGGCTAGGGCTAGGGCTAATGTCTGGTCTAGGGTTATGGTTAGGGATAGTTTTAGGGCTAGTTTATGGTAGGTCTAGTGTAAGTGTTACTTTTACGGTAAGGGTCAGGTTTAGAGCTGGGGGTATTATTATGGTTAGGGTCAGGGTCAGTGTTTAGTTTAGGTTAAAGTTTAGGTTTAGGGCTTGAATTAGTGTTAGGGTTAGGCTTTGGGTTAGGTAATGGATAGGTTAATTGTAGGTTTCAGTTAAGGGTAATGAGTGGGTTAGGTTTAGCGATAGGGTTAGGGTCAGCATTAGGTTTAGCGTTATGTTTAGTGTAATGGATGGATTTAGAGCTAGAGTTAGGGCTAGGTTATGGTTTGGATTAAGTCTAGGATTAGGATAAGGTTTATGGCTAGGGCTAGGGCTTGGTTTAGGGTAAGTGTTAGGTTTAGGGCTACAGTTATGGTTAGGTTAGGGTAAGGGTTAGTGTTTGAGCTAGGGTTAGGGCTTGAGTGAGGGTTAGGTTTAAGTTTAGGTCTAGGGTTATGTTTATGGTTAGGGTTTGGTTTAGGGTTAGGGTTATGGCTAGAGTTTCATTAGGTGTAGCATTAGGTTTAGGGTAATGGATAATGTTATATTTAGGGTTAGGGTTAGGATATGGGTTAGGGCTAGTGTTAGGATTAGGTTTAGTGTAAGGCTTAATGTTTCAGCTAGAGTTAGGGCTATGGTGATGGTTAGGTGTAGGGTTAGGTCTAGGTTTACATTTTTGTTGAGAGTTAGGTTTAGTGTTGGGGATAGTGTTATAATTAAGGCTAGGCTTAGGGTTAGGGTAATTGATAGGGTTAGAGCTAAAGTTCGGGCTAGGATTAAGGTTAGAATTAGAGCTAGGGTTAGGGATATGGTTTAGGTTAAGGCTAGTTTTATGTTTAGGGTAAGGGTTTGGCTTTGAGCTAGGGTTAGGTCTAAGGCAAGGGTTAGTGTTAGGACTAGGGTTAGGGTTATGGTTATGCTTAGGGCTAAGTTTAGGCCTAGGATTAGGGGTAGGTTTTGTGTTAGGTTGAGTGCTAGTGTTAGGACTATGGGTAATGTAAGAGCTAGGGTTATGCTTATGGCTAGTTTTAGGGTTAGGGTTATGGCCAGGTCTATTGTTAGGACTAGGTTTTGGGTTAGGGTCAAGTTTAGAGCTAGGTTTAGTTTTAGGGTCAGGGTCAGTGTTCAGGATAGGGTTAGGGTCAGAATTAGAGCCAAAATTAGGACTAGTGTTAGGTCTAGGGGTAGGATAAGTATTTGATTTAGGTTAAGGGAGTTGGGTAGGGCTAGAGCATTTTTTTTTAAGTCTAGGGCTAGACTTATAGCTATATTTAGGATTAGCTTTTTGTCTAGGTATAATATTAGGGATAGGTATAGATATAGGGTTACCAGTAGGGCTAGTGTTAGGGTTTGGTTTAGGGTTAGGGTCAGGTTTAGACCTAGGGTTATGGTTAGGGTCAAATAAGAGTCAGGGTTAGAGTTAGAACTAGAATGAGGGCTAGGGTTAGGATTAGTAAAATGTTTAGAGTTTAAGTTAGGCTAAATTTTTGGGTTAGGACTAGGGTTAGAATTTGGGTTAGGGTTTGGCTTAGGGTAAGGGAAAGTGTTAGAGCTAGGGTAGGGCTAGGGTTAGGGTTAGGTTTAGGGCTAGTGTTAGGGTTAAGATTAGGGTTAAAGCTAGGATTAGGGCTCAGATTAAGGGTAGGATTTGTGTTAGGGTTAAAGCTAGTGTTATGAAAATGACTAATGTATGAACTAGGGTTACAATTAGGGCTACTTTTAGGGTTAGGGTTAAGGCTAGGTCTCTAGTTAGGGTTAATTTAAGGTTAGGATGATGTTTAGAGCTAGGATTAATGTTAGGGTCAGTGTCAGGGTCAGGATTAGTTTTAGAGTTAGGATTAGGGTTAAGGTTTGGTTTAGGTTATGGGTTAGGGTCATGGATATGGCTTGGTTTACTTTTATGGCTAGGACTAGGGGTAGGGCAAGTTTTAATATTAGCAATAATGTTAGGGCTAGTGTTAGGGTTTGGTTTAGGATTATTGTTATGGTTAAATTGAGAGTTAGGTTTAGATTTAGAGTTAGGTTTAGATCTAGGGTTAGGGCTAGAGCTAAGGAAAGAACTAGGGATAGGGCTAGGGAAAGATTAGATTTAGTCTTAGGGCTAGGGTTAGGCTTACAATAGGATTAAATTAGGGCTAGGGTTAGCGTTAGGCTTAGTTTTAGTTTTAGGCCTAGGGTTAGGGCTAGCGTTAGGTTTAGGTTTAGGGTTAGGCTTAGGTTTAACGTTATGGTTAGGTTTAGGGTTATTCTTAGGTTTAGGGTAAGGGATGGGGTTTTAGCTAGGTTTAGGTCTAGGGCGAGGGTTAGCATTATGGTTAAAGCTCAGGCTATGGTTTGGGTTAGCATTAACGCTAGGTTTAGGGCTAGGATTAGGGCTAGAGTTAATTTCAGGTTCAACGTTAATGTTAAAGATAGTTATGAGTTAGGTTTATGGCTATGTCTGGTGTAAGGGTTAGATTTACGGTTAGGTTCAGGTTTAGAGATAAAGGTATTATTAGGGTCAGGGTTGCGATTAGTGTTTGGGATAGGTTAAGTTATAAATTGACAGCTCGAATTAGCATAAGTTTAGAATTAGGGTAGTGATAGGGTTAGGTTTAGGTTTCAGGATAGATTTAGGGTAATGGATAGGATTGGATTAGGAATAAGGTTAAGTTTAGGCCTAGGGTTAGCATTAGGTTTAGGGTTATGATTAGGGTAATGGATAGGGTTAGATCTAGGGTTAGGACTAGGGATATGGTTACTATTAGTGCTAGAGATAGGGTCAAGATTAGGTTTAGTGTTAAAACTTGGGTTAGGGCTTGGTTTAGGGCTAGGTTTTGAGTTAAGTTAGGGCTAGGGTTAGGGTTATGGCTAATGTAAATACTAGGGTTACAATTAAGGCTAGTTTTAGGCTTAAGGTTATGGTTAGGTTTAGTGTTAGGTTTATGTTTAGAGTTAGGGTGATGTTTAAAGCTAGGGTTAGTTTTAGGGTCAGAATTCATATTAGGGCTAGGCTTAAAACTCGAATTAGGCCTAGGGTTATGGCTAGGTGTATTGTTAGGGTTTGGTTTAGGTTAAGGTTTAGGGTTGGGGCTATGGCTCTCTTTTGAATTAGGGCTAGGGCTAGAGTAACGGCTAGTTTTAGGAGTAGCATTAGGTTTAGGGTAGGGCTAGTGTTAGGTTTAGGTTTAGGCTTAGCATTAGGGTTAGATTTAGAGTTAGGGTTAGGGCTAAGGCTAAGGAAAGGGCTAGGTTTAGGCCCAGGTTTAGGGTTCCAGTAAGGGATAAGGTTAGAACTAGTTTCATGGCTAGGGTGAGAGTTAGACTTAGTCTTAGGGCTAGGGTTAGGGTTAGGGTTAAGGATAGGGCTAAGTTAGGTCTAAGATTAGGGCTAGGGTTAGCGTTAAGTTAGGCCTATGGTTAGGGTTAGGGTTATGACTAAAGCTTTGTTTACAGCTAGGATAAAGGCTAGGGTTCGTGTTAGGGTTAGGGCTAGGATTTTGTCTGGGGCTAATGTCAGGCCTAGGGTTATGGTTAGGGATAGTTTTAGGGTTAGGTTATTGGCTAGGTCTAGTGTAAGAGTAAGGTTTATGGTAGGGTCAGTTTTAGAGCTGGGGGAGTTATTAGGGTCAGGGTCAGTGTTAGGGTTTGGTTTAGGTTTGAGTTTAGGGTTAGGGGTTGAATTAGCATAAGGGTTAGGGTTACAGTAATGATAGGGTTAAATTTAGGGTTCAGGATTGGTTTAGGGTAATTGATAGGGTTGGGGTTAGTGATAGGGTTAGGGGTAGGCCTCGGGTTAGCATTAGGGTAATGTTTAAGTTTAGAGTAATGGATACAGTTAGATTTAATTTAGGGCTAGGTTTAGGGTTAGGATTAGGTCTTGAGTTAGGTTTAGGCCTAGTAAGGTTAGCATTAGGGTAAGGGTTACGTTAGGGTAATGGACACAGAGCTAAGACTAGAGATAGTCTTATGGTTAGGAATAGGTCTTGAGTTAGGGTTAAGGTGAGGGTTAGAACTAGGGTTATGGTTAGGATTATGTTTAGCGTAAGGGTTAGGTTCTAAGCTGTGGTTAGGCTAGAGCAAGGGTTAGGTTCAGGTTTGGGTCCAGGGATAGGATTACAGTAGTTTTAGAGTTAGGGTTAGGGTAGGGTAATGGGTAGGTTTAGAGATAGAGTTATGGCTAGGATTAAGTTTAGGATTGGGGCTAGGCTTAGGCTTAGAGTTAGGGATAGTTCTAGGTTTGTGTTTACAGTATGGGTTAGGCTTTGAGCTAGGGTTCGGACTAAGGTGAGGGTTAAATTTGGGTTAGGGCTAGGGTTAGGGGTAGGGTTACACTTAGGGCTAGGTTAAGGCCGAGGATTAGCTCTAGATCTTGTGTTAGGTTTAGGCCTAGGGTTAGGGCTGTGGGTAATGTAAGAGCTAGGATTATGATTAGGGCTAGTTTTAGGGTTAGGGTTATGCCTAGGTCTAGTGTTAGGTTTAGATTTTTTTGTTAGCGTCAGGTTTAGAGGTAGGTTTACCCTTAAAGGCAGGGTCAGTGTTTGGATTAGAGTTAGACTTATGGTTACAACCAGAACTAGGACTAGGATTAGGTCCTGGGGTAGGGTTAGAGTTTGGTTTAGGGTAAGGATTTTTGTTAGGGCTAGGACTAGGTTTTTGTTTAGGTCTAGGGGTAGAGTGAAAGCTAGATTTAGGATTAGGTTTAGTTCTAGAACTAATTTTAGGGTTAGGTTTAGGTATAAGTTTACCAGTAGGGCCAGTGTTAGAATTTCATCTAGGGTGAGGTTTTGTTTTAGACCTAGGGTTAGTGTTAGGGTCAGAATAGTGTCAGGTTTACTGTTAGGGTTTGAGATGGAATTATAGCTAGAATGAGGGCTAGGGACAGGAGTATTAATGGGATTTGGATTATGGTTAGCCTAAGGATTAGGGATAGGTCTAGGGTTACCATTAGGGTTAGGGTTTTGCTTAGGGTAAGGGATAGGGTTAGAGCTAGGTTTAGGGCTAGAGTTAGGGTTAGGGTTAGGGTTAAAGCTAGGTTTAGAGCTCAGATTAGGGCTAGTTTTTGTGTTAGGGCTCGGGGTAGGGTGAGATCAATGGCTAATGTAAGAACTAGGGTTACAATTAGGTTCACTTTTTAGGGTAAGAGTTAGGGGTAGGGTCTAGTGTTAGTGTTTGGTTTAACATAGGGTAATATTTAGAGCAAGGGTTAGTGTTAGGATATGAGTCAGGATGAGATATAGGGTTAGGACTCAAATTAGGGATAGGGTTAATGTTAGATTTCCGTTTATGCTTAGGAGGGTGTTTAGAGCTAGGGTGAGTGTTAGGATATGAGTCAGGGTCAGAGTTAGTTTTATTTTTTTTATTTAATTTTATTTATTTATTTTTATTGGTTGTTGAAAACATTACAAAGGTCAAGGAAGACATTATACAGCAAATTCAGACAATGAAAAATCACTTTGACAATGAATTACATAAACAAATCCAAGAAGCTAAAGATCAACTCTATAGGGAGATAGAGGATATAAGAAGCAAACACAGAAATCCTGAAAATGCAGGAAACAGTAAACCAAATTAAAAACTCAAATGAGAGTATTACCAGCAGAGTAGAACACTTAGAAGATAGAACTTCAGACAACGAAGACAAAGTTTTTCATCTTGAAAAGAACATAGACAGCTCAGCGAGAATGTTAAGCAATCATGAGCAGAACGTCCAAGAATTATGGGATAACATCAAGAAACCAAACCTAAGAGTTATTGGGATACAAGAGGGCATAGAGGTTCAAACCAAGGGAATGAGAAATCTATTCAATGAAATAATACTAGAAAACTTCCCAGACTTAAAGAATGAAAAAGAAACCCAAATAATAGAAGCCTACAGGACACCGAATGTACAAAATCATAAGAGATCCACACCAAGACACATAATAATGAAGATGCCCAACATACAGAATAAGGAGAGAATCTTAAAAGCCACAAGAGAGAGGAAGCAGATTACATTTAGGGGTAAACCAATCAGGATAATTGCTGATCTTTCAACACAGACTCTGAAAGCTAGAAGATCCTGGAAAAACATATTTCAAATGCTGAAAGAAAAAGGGTTCCAACCAAGAATCATGTATCCAGCGAAATTAAGCTTCAGGATTGAAGATGAAATAAAAAAATCTTCCCTGATAAACAAAAGTCAAAAGAATTTGCAGCTAGAAAACTAGTTCTTCAAAACATCCTTGGCAAAACATTACAGGAAGAGGAAATGAAAAATAACAATGAAAACCAACAGTGGGAAGTAGTACAGTAAAGGAAAAACTAAGCATAGAGGAAAAACAAATCATGTTAAGTAACATACATAATCAAATATGGCTGGAAATACAAACCATATCTCAATAGTAACCCTAAATGATAATGGCAGACGTTGTTTTAAGGTTAGGTTTAGGACTCGAATTAAGGCTATGGTTAGGTTTGGTGTAGTGTTAGGGTTTGGTTTAAGTTAAGGTTTAGAGTTAGGGCTATTTCTCGGTTTTGTTTTACTGTTAGGGTTATGGTTAGGGCTAGTTTTATGACTAGCACTAGGGTTAGGGCTAGTGTTAGGGTTAGGCTTAGGTTTAGGATAGATTTAGAGTTAGGTTTAGATCTAGGATTAGGGCTAAGAATTAGGATAAGGCAAGGGTTAGGGCTAGGGTTAGGGTTAGAGTAAGGTATAGGGTTAGAACTAGAGATAGGGCTACTGTGAGAGTTAGAGATAGTCTTAGGGCTAGGTTCAGGGTTAGGGTTAGGGATAGGGTTAAGTTTAGGATTAGGATTAGGGATAGCGTTAGGATTAGATTAACAGACAGTTCTAGGTTTATGTTTATGGTAAGTGTTAGGCTTTGAATTAGGATTAGGACTAAGGCGAGAATTAGGTTTGGGTTAGGGCTAGGGTTAGGGTTAGGGTTACACTTAGGGCTAGGGTAAGACCTAGGATTAGATCTAGGTTTTGTGTTATGTTTAGGCCTAGGGTTAGGGCTGTGGGTAATGTAAGAGCTAGGGTTATGATTAGGGCTAGATTTAGAATTAGGTTTATATCTAGGTCTAGTCTTAGGTTTATATTTTCAGTTAGGGTCAGATTTAGAGGCAGCTTTACCTTTAAAGTCAGGGTCATTGTTCAAATTAGAGTTAGAGTTAGGGTTACAGTCAGAATTAGGTCTAGGAGTAGGGTTAGTGTTTGGGTTTTGGTAAGGATTATTGTTAGGGCTAGGAATATGTTTTCTTTTTTTAGTCTAGGGCTAGAGTTTAGGCTAGATTTAGGATTAGGTTTAGATGTAGGACGAGTTTTATGGTTAGGTTTAGGTATAAGGTTACCAGTAGGGCCAGTGTTAGGCTTTATTCTAGGGTTAGGGTCAGGTTTAGACCTAGGGTTATTGTTAGGATCAGAATAAGGGTCATGTTATCATTAAGGTTTGGGATAGGTTTACAGCTAGAATGAGGGCTAGTGTCAGGACTATTAATGGGTTATGATTTTGGTTACCCTAAGGATTAGAGATGTGTTTAGGATTACCATTAGGATTAGGGTTTCACTTAAGTTAAGGAATAGGGTTAGAGCTAGCTTTATGGCTACAGATATTGTTAGTGTTATGATAAAAGCTAGGTTTAGAGTCTGATTAGGGCTCGTTTTTGTGTTAGATTTAGGGCTATGATTAGGACAATGGCTAATATAAGATCTAGGGTTACAACTACGGTTAGTTTTAGGGTTAGGTTAGGGGTAGGTCTAGTGTTAGTGTTAGGTTTAAGGATAGGGTGATATTTAGAGCTAGGGTTAGTTTTAGAATATGAGTCAAGTTCAGATAAAGGATTAGGACTTAAATTAGGGATAAGGTTAATGTTAGGTTTTGGTTGAATGTTAGGAGGGTGTTTAGAGCTAGGGTGAATGTTAGGATATGAGTCAGGGTCAGAGTTAGTTTTAAGGTTAGAGTAAGGCCTCGAATTAAGGCTATGGTTAGGTCTAGGTGTAGTGTTAGTGTTTGGTTTAAGTTAAGGTTTAGGGTTAGGGCTATTTCTTGGTTTAGTTTTACTGGTAGGGTTAGGGTTAGGGCTACTTTTATGATTAGCCGTAGGTTTAGGGCTAATGTTAGTGTTAGGCTTAGTCTTAGGTTTAGGGTTAGACTTAGAGTTAGGTTTAGACCTAGGGTTAGGGCTAGGACTAAGGATAGGGCATAGGTTAGGGCTAGGATTATGGCTAGGTTTAGGGTTATGGTAAATATAGGGTTAGAACTAAGGTTAAAGCTATTGTGAGCATTAGAGTTAGTCTTAGGGCTAGGGTTATGGTTTGGTTTAGGTATAAGGTTATCTGTAGGGCCAGTTTTAGGGTTTACTCTAGGGTTATGGTCAGGTTTAGATCTAGGGTTTGTGTGAGAGTCAGAATAAGGGTCAGGATTAGCCTTAGGGTTTGGGATAGTATTAGATCTAGAATGAGGGCTAGGGTCAGGACTATTAATATGGTTAGGATTTTGGTTAGCTTAAGGATTAGGGATAGGTCTATGGTTACCATTAAGGTTGGGGTTTCACTTTGGTAAAGGATAGGTTTAGAGCTAAAGTTAGGGTTAGGGCTAGAGTTAGGGTTAAACTAGGTTTGGGGCTCAGATTAGAGCTAGTTTTTGTGTTAGAGTCAGGGAGAGGATTAGGGCAATTGCTAATATAAGAACTAGGGTTACAATCAGGGTTAGATTAAGGGATAGGGTTAGGCTAGGTATAGTGTTTGGGTTAGGTTAAAGGTTAGGGTGATAATTAGAGCTAGGGTTAGTGTTAGGATAAGAGTCAGGTTCAGGGTTAGGGTTAGGACTCAAATAAAGGCTAGGGTTACTGGTAGGTTTTGGTTTAATGTTAGGATGGTGTTTAGAGCTAGGGTGAGTTTAAGATATTATTCATAGTCAGGTGGTTTCTTTTAAGGTTAGTCTTAGGACTCAAATTAAGGCTAGGGTTAGGTCTAGGTTTAGTGTTAATATTTGGTTTAAGTTAAGGTTTAGGGTTAGGTCTACTGCTCGGTTTTGTTTTACTGATAGGGTTAGGGTTAGGGCTATTTTCACAATTAGCATTAGCGTTAGTTTTAGTGTTAGTGTTAGGCTTAGGCTTAGGTTTAAGGTTAGATTTAGAGTTAGCGTTAGATCTAGGGTTAGGGCTAAGACTAAGGATAGGGCTAGGGTTAGGGCTAGGGTTAGGGTTATGGTAAGAGATAGAGTTAGAACCAGCAATAGGGCTAGTGTGAGAATTAGAGTTAGTCTTCGGGCTAAAGTTATGGTTAGGTTTAGTGACAGGGCTAGAATTAGGGCTAGGATTAGGGTGAGGGTTAGTGTTCAGCTTAAGCATAGATTTAGAGTTAGATGTAGAATTAAGTTTAGGGTAAGGGATGGTGTTACACCTAGGTAGAGAGGCAGGGTGGTATTTAGAATTAGAGTTAGGGTATGGCTAGGGTTAGGGTATTGATTAAGGTTAGGTTTAGGGCAATATAAGGGCTAGGGTTTTTTTTACGGTTAGGCCTAGGATTAGAAGTATAGCTAATTTCAGGTCTAAAATTGTTTAAAGATAGTTTGAGATTAGGATTATGGCTACATCTAGTGTAAGGTTTAGGTTTGGGTCAGGTTTAGGGATAGGCATATTATTAAGGTCAAGGCCTGGGTTAGGGTTTGGGATAGGTTAAGGCTTAAAGTTAGGGATAGAATTAGCTATAGGGTTAAGGTTAGGATAATGTTAGGCTTAATATTAGGATTCATGTTAAGTTTAGGGAAATGGATAGGGATAGGTTTAGAGATAGGTTTAGGTTTAGGTCTAGGGTTATCATTACAGTTAGGGTTATGGTTATTATAATGGATAGAGTTAGAGCTAGTGTTAGGGCTAGGCTTATGTTTATGATTAGGGCTAGGGTTAGGGTTAGAATTAGGGTTAGGTTTAAAGTTCGGTTTGGGGCTCAGATTAGGGCTAGGTTTTGTTTTAAATTAGTGCTAGGGTTAGGGTTATGACTAATGTATGTACCAGCGTTATGATTAGGGCTAATTTTTGGGTTGAGATTAGGGCTAGGTTTAGTATCAGGGTTAGGTTTAGGGTTAGGATGATGTTTAGAGCTAGGGTTAGTGTTAGTGTCAGAGTCAGAGTCAGGTTTAGTTTTAGGGTTTGGCTTAAAACTCGAATTAGGGCTAGGGTTAGGGGTAGGTGTATGGTTAGGTTTTGGTTAAGTTTAAGGGTTAGTGTTAGAGCTATGGCTTGGTTTTGTTTTAGGGCTAGGGCTAGGGTGAGGGCTACTTATAGGATTAGTGTTAGGCTTAGGGCTAGTGTTAGGGTTAGGCTTAGGCTTCGGGTTAGGGTTACATTTAGAGTTAGATTTTGATCTCAGGTTAGTTCTATGGCTATGTATAGAGCAAGGGTTAGGAATAGGTTTAGGGCTAGGTTTAGGGTTATGGTAAGGGATAGGTTTAGAACTAGTGATAGGATAGTGTGAGAGTTAGAATTAGTCTTAGGTCTAGGGTTAGGGTTCGGGATAGTGCCGAATTAGGGCTAAGATTAGGGCTAGGGTTAGTATTAGGGTTAGTGATAGGGTTAGGGTTAGGATTAAGGCTAGGTTTAGGAATAGGATAAGGACTGGAGTATTTAGGGTTAGAGCTTGGATTAGGGATAGGGCTAATGTCAGGTCTAGGGTTAGGGTTGAGGATAGTTTTAGGGTTATGTTTGTTGCTAGGTGTAATGTAAGGGTTAGGTTAGTGTAAGGTACAGGTTTAGAGCTAGGGGAATTATGAGGGTCAGAGTCAGGGTTAGAGTTTGGTTGAGTTTAGGGTTTAGGGTTTAGGGCTTCAAATAGCATCAGTGTCCTGTTTAGGGTAATGATAGGGTTTTGTTTAGGGTTCAGGTTTGGTTTAGGGTAATTGATAGGGTTAGGTTTAGCGATAGGGTTAGTGTTAGGCCTACGGTTAGCATTAGGGTAGGGGTAATGGTTAGGATAATGGATAGGGTTACAGCTAAGTTTAGGGCTAGGGTTATGGTTAGGAATAGTACTTGAGTTAGGTTTATGGTTAGGGTTAGAACTAAAGGTTAGTGTTAGTGTTATGTTTAGCATAAGGGTTAGGTTTTGAGCTAGGGTTAGGCCTAGGGCGAGGGTTAGGTCTAGAATTGGGTCTAGGGATAAGATTACAGTATAGTTAGGGTTAGAGTTAGGATTAGGGCAAGTGTCATCATTAGGGGTATGGTTAGGATTAGAGTAATGGATATGGCTATCCTTTACTATCCATGTAGGTATAGGGTTATGGTTAGTGTTAGATTGAGTTTTAGGTTTAGGGTTAGGGCTATGGTTACGTTTACGTTTATGGAAAGGGTTAGGGTGTGAGCTAGTGTTAGGTCTATGTCGAGTCTGAGGTTTAGGGTTAGATCTAGGGTTAGTTTTCCAGTTAGGTTTAGAGTTATGGTTAGGCCTAGGGTTATCAATAGGTTTAGGGTTAGGTTTAGGGTAATGGGTAGGTTTAGAGCTAGGTTTAGGGCTAGGGTTATGTTTAGGATTAGGGCTAGTGTTAGGGGTATATTTAGGGATAGGTGTAGTTTTATGTTATGGTAAGGGTTAGGCTTTGATCTACCGTTAGGAGTAGGTTTAGGCCCAGGGTTAGGGCTGTGGGTATGTAAGAGCTAAGGTAATGATTATGGCTAGTTTTAGGGTTAGGGTTATGGCTAGGTCTAGTGTTAGGTTTAGATATTCGGTTAGGGTCAGGTTTAGAGGTAGGTGTACTTTTAAAGTCATGGTCAGTGTTCAGGTTAAATTTAGAATTAGGGTTACAGCCAGAATTAGGACTAGGTTTAGGTCTAGGGGTATGGTTAGTGTTTGTTTTAGGTTAAAGTTTATTGCAAGGGCTTCGACTAGTTTTTTGTTTAGGTCTAGGGCTAGTGTTTGGATTTTGTCTAGGGTTAGGGTCATGTTTAGACCTAGGATAAGTGTTAGGGTCAGAATAAGTGTTAGGTTCAGAATAAGTGTCAGGGGTAGAATTAGGGTTTGGCATAGGGTTAGAGATAGACTGAGGGCTAGGTTTAGGACTATTAATAGGGTTAGGGTTTTGGTTGGTCAAAGGATTAGGAATAGGTCTAGGGTTACCATTAGTCTTAGGGTTTTGCTTACGATAAGGGACAGTCTTAGAGCTAGGTTTAGGGCAAGAGTTAAGATTAAGGTTAGGGGTAAATCTAGGTTTAGGTCTTGGATTAGGGTTAGTTTTTGTGTTAGGGTGAGCACTAGGGTTAGGGCAATGTCTAATGTAAGAACTAGGGTTACAATTAGAGTTAGGATTAGGGGTACGTCTAGTGTTATGGTTAAGTTTAAAGTTCAGGTGATATTTATAGCTAGCGATAAGTGTTACCATATGAGTCAGGGACAGTGTTAGTTTTAGGGTTAGGGTTAGGACTCAAGTTTAAGTTGAGGGCAGTGTTTAGAGCTAGGGTTACTCTTAGGATATGGGTTGAGTTAGGGTTAGTTTTAAGGTTAGGTTTAGGACTCAAACTAAGGCTAGAGTTACTTTTAGGTTTCTGTTAAAGTTTAGGGTAGTGTTTAGAGCTAGGGTGAGTGTTAGGATATGAGTCAAGGTCAGGGTTAGTTTAAGGTTAGGGTTATGACTCCAATTAGAGCTAGGGTTAGGTCTAGTTGTTTGTTAGGGTTTAGATTAATTTAAGGTTTAGGGTTAGGTCTATTTCTCCATTTTGTTTTAGTCCTTGATTAGGGTTAGGTCTAGTTATATGATTAGTGTTAGGGTTAGGGCTAGTGTTTGTATAAGGCTTAGGCTTAGGTTAAGAATTGGAATAAGAGTTAGATCTAGGGTTAGGGCAATGTTATGTTAAAATGGTTATAACCATTTTGTTATGTTTAGGGTTAAAATTAGGTTTAGGTTAATGGATAGGGTTAGGTTTATGGTTCAGTGTAGGTTTAGGGTAATGGAAAGATTTAGGGTTTGTGATAGGGTTAGGGTTAGGCCTAGGGTTAGCATTAGGAATAGGGTTATCATACGGGTAATGTATAGGGTTAGAGCTCAGGTTATGGTTAGAATTAGGGTTAGAGTTAAGGTTAGAGATTGAATTAGGGCTAGGATTATCATTAACTTAGAGTAGGGTTATCATTAGCTTAGAGTAGGGTTATAATTAGTTTTATGGTAAAGGTATGGTTTTGAGCTAGGGATAGTTCTAGGGTGCGAGTTAGGTTTATTGTTAGGTCTAGGGTTAGGGTTACAGTAATGATCAGGTTTAGGTTCAGGGTTAGGGCTAGGGTTTTCATTAGAGTTAGGTTTAGGTTTAGGGTAATAGATTGGATTAGATGTAAGTTTAGCATTAGGGTTAATTTTAGTTTTAGGGCTAGGTTTACTATTGGTTTAGGGTAAGGGTAAAGGTTTGAGTTAGGGTGAGGGTTATGACAAGAAATGGGTTTCGGTTTAGGTCTAGTTTTAAGTTTATGGTTTGGGTTAGGTTTTTGGTTAGGGTTAGGGCTAGGGTTATCATTAGGGTTAGGGTTAGAGTTAGGGTAATTGTTAGGGTTAGGGCCTGGGTTAAAGTTAGGATTAGGACTAGGGTTAGGGTTATTTTTAGTGATAGAGTTAGGGTTTTGTTTAGATTACGGTTTAGGATTTGAGCTACGTTTAGGACTAAGGTGAGGGTTAGGGTTAAGGTAGGTCTAGGGTTAGAGTTAGGGTTATGTTTAGGGTATGTTTAGACCTCTGATTAGGACTAGATTTTGTGTTATGTTTAGGCCTATGCTTAGTGCTATGGGTAATGTAAGATCTAGGGTTCTAATTTTGGTAGTTTTAGGGATAACCCTAGCGATAGGGTTAAGATAAGGTATGAAGTTACAGCTGAGTTTAGGGTTAGGGCAAGGGATAAAATTAAGGTTAGGGCTAGGATTAAGATTAGGATTAAATTAGTAGTTTTAGGGATAGGGTTTTGGCTAGGTCTAGTGTTAGGTTTATATTTTGGTTTAGGATCAGGTTTATAGCTAGTTTTATTTTCAGTGTCAGTGTCAGTGTTCAGGTTAGAGTTAGGGTTAGGGTGAAAGACAGAATTAGGACTAGGGTTAGGTCTAGGGGTAGTGTTATTGTTTGGTTTAGGTTAAGGGTTATTGTTAGGGCTAGAACTAAGTTTTTTTTTTTTTTAAGTCTAGGGCTAGAATTATCACTAGATTTAGCATTAGGTTTATGTGTAGGGCTAGTATTAGGCTTAGGTTTAGGTAAAAGTTTACTGTTAGGGCTAGATTCAGAGTTCAGTTTAGAGTAAGGTCAGGTTTAGACCTAGAATTAGTGTTATGGTCAGAATAAGGGTGAAAGTTAGGGTTAGGTTTTGGGATAGGGTTAGAGCTAGAATGAGGGCTAGTGTTAGGACTAGTAATAGGGTTAGTGTTTGGTTTAGGCTAAGGATTAGGATTAGTACTGGGATAAGCCTTATAAATAGGATTTGGCTTAAGGTAAAGGATAGGGTTAGTGCTAGGGTTAGGGCTAGTGTTATGGTTAGGTTTAGGGCTAGGGTTAGGGTTAGGTTTAGAGTTAAATCTAGTGTTAGGGCTCAGATTAGGGCTATTTTTGTAAGGGTTAGAGCTAGGGTTAGGGCTATGACTAATGTAAGAACTAGGGTGATGATTAGGGTTAGTATTAGGGTTAGGGTTGGGCTAGGTCTAGGGTTAGCATTAGCTTTATGGTTAGCATGCTATTTAGAGCTAGGTTTAGTGTTTGGATATGAGTCTGGGTCAAGGATAGTTTTAGTCCTAGGACTCAGATTTGAGCTAGTGCATGGCTAGTTGTAGGGTAAGGGTTTGATTTAGGTTAAGGTTCAGGGTTAGAGCAATGGCTCAGTTTGTTTTAGGGCTAGTGCTAAGGTTAGAACTAGCTGTAGAATTAGCAATAGTGTTCAGCTAGTGGTATGGTGAAGTTTAGACTTAAGGTCAGGGTTATATTTAGAGTTATGGTTAGATCTAGGTTTAGGGCTATTCTTGGGGTTAGGTTTATGTTTAGGGCTAATGTTATGGTTACGGTAATGGATAGGGTTAGAAATAAAAATAGGGCTATGTTGAGATTTACAGTCAGTCTTAGGGTTAGGGTTAGGAGTTCACTTAGGGTTAGTGCTAAATTAGGGCTAGGATTAGTGTTAGGTTTAGTGTTAGCTTAGGCCTATGGTTAGGGCTATGGTTAGGGTTAATGTTAGTGTTAGGTTTACGGTTAGTTTTAGGGGAAGGTATGGGGTTATAGCTAGGTTCAGGTCTAGGGTGAGAGTTAAAATTAGGGATAGGGTGAGGGTTCAGGTTAGGATTAAGACTAGGTTTAGGGCTAGGGTTACGGCTAGGGTTTGTGTTAGGGTTAGGCCTATATTAGGGCTAAGGTAATATGAGGTCTAGGGTTATTATGGTTAGGGATAGTTTCAGGTTTAGCTTTATGGCTAGGTATAGTGTAAGGATTAGGTTGAGCTATAGGGTCACCTTTAGAACTAGGGTATTGTTAGGGTCAGGGTCAGGGTTAGGGTTTGTTTAGGTTAAGGTTTATTGTTAGGGCTCAAACTACCTTTAGGGTTATTTTTAGGGTTAGGGTAATGGATATGGTTAGGCTTAGGGTTAAGATTATATTTAGGGTAATGGACAGGGTTAGGTTTATAGATAGGATTAGGATTATCCTAGAGTTAGCATTAGGGTTAGGGTTGGGGTTAATGTAATGGATAGGATTAGAGGTAGATTTAGGGCTATGATTATGGTTAGGATTAAGGCTAGGTTTAGGATTATGTTTATTGTTAGGGTTAAAGCTAATGTTAGGGCTCGGATTAGGGCTAAGATTTAGATTAGGTTAGGGCTAGGGTTAGGGCTATGGCTAATGTAAGATCTAGGGATAAGTTTGGGTTAAATTTAGGGTGAGTGTTTGGTCTAGGTCTAGTGTTAGCATTATCTTTAGGGTTAGTGTGATATTTATAGTTAGGGTTAGTGTTAGGATATAAGTCAGGGTCAGGATTAGTTTTAGGCCTAGTAATCAAAAGAGGTTATGGCTAAGTGTAGGGTTATGGTTAGGTTAAGGTGTAGTGATAGGGCAATAGCTTTGTTTTGTTTTAAGGCTTAGGCTAGGGTTAGGGCTAGTTTTAGGATTAGCAATAGTGTTAGGTCTAGTGGTATTGTGAGGTTCAGGCTTAGGGTTAGGGTTAGATTTAGAGTTATGGTTAGGTCTAGGGATTGGCCTAGGGCTAGTATTAGGGCTAAGTTTAGTGCTTGTGTTAGGGTTATGTTAACTGATAGTGTTAGTACTAGAAATAGAGCTAGGGCGAGTGTTAGAGTTAGTTTTAGGCCTAGGGTTAGGGGTAAATTAGGGCTAGGATCAGCGCTAGGTTTAGTGTTGGGATTAGGCCTATGGTTAGGGCTAGAGTTAGGGTTAGTGTTAGGGTAAGGGTTAGGGTTAGAGTTAGTGAGAAGGATTGGATTATAACTAGATTCAGGACTAATGTGAGGGTTAAAATCAGGGGTAGGGCTAGGGTTAGGGTTCAGGATTAAGGCTAGGATGAGGGCTAGGGTTTGTATTAGGGTTAGGGCTAGTATTAAGCCTAGGGCTAATGTCAGGTCTAGGTATATGGTTAGGGTTAGTTTTTGGATTAGGTTGTGGCTAGGTCTAGTGTAAGCGTTATGTTTAGGATAAAGGTCAGGTTTAGAGCAAGGTATATTATTAGGGTCAGGGTTCGGGTAGAGTTTGGTTTATGTAAAGATTTAGGGTTAAGGCTTGATTTAATGTTATGGTTAGGGTTAGGGTTAGGGTAATGGATAGGATTAGATTTAGGGTTCAAGTTAGGTTAGAGTAATGAAAAAGGTTAGTGTTAGGGATAGGGTTAGCATTATGCCTAGGGTTAGCATTTAAATTAGGCTTATCTTTAGGGCAATGGAAAGGGTTAGAGCTAAGGTCAAGGATAGGGTTAACGTTAGGAATAGGGATAGTATAGGGTTATGCCTAGGGTTAATGTTAAGGTTAGGTTTTGGGTAAGTGTAGCATTAGAACTAGGGTTAGGGCTAGGGCAACGGTTAGGGTTAGGGTTAGGTCTAGGGTTACAGTTAGGGTTACATTTAAGGATTAAGTCTAGGTTTAGTGATAGGATAATGGCTAGGTATTGTGGGAGGTATGGCTGGCATTAGGGCTATGGGTAATGTAAGAGCTAGGATTATGTTTATGACTAGTTTTTTTGGTTAGGGTTATAGATAAGTCTAGTGTTAGGGTTAGGTTTTGGGTTAGGATAAGGTATAGAGCTAAGGTTTGGTTTATGGTAAGGATTACTGTTTGGGTTAGAGTTAGTTTTAGGGTTAGGACTAGAAGTGGTTCTAGGGATAGAGTTAGAGTTTGCATTAGTTTAAGGGTTAGTGTTAGGGCTAGTGCTAGGTTTTTGATTAGGGCTATAGCTAGATTTATGACTCTATTTAAGATTAGGTTTGGTTCAGTGCTAGTTTTATGGTTAGGTTTAGCTATAGTTTTATCAATAGGTGTATTGTTAGGGTTACATTTAGGATTGGGGTCAGGTTTAGACCTAGGGTTAGTGTTAGGTTCATAATAAGGGTCAGGGTAAGGGTTTGGTTTTGGTTTAGGGTTGGAGCTAGAATGAGGGCTAGAGTTAAGACTAGTATTAGAGTTAGTGTTTGGGGTTGGCTAAGGATTAGGTTTAGGACAAGTATAGCATTAAGTTCAGGGTTTGGCTTAGGGTAAGGAATAGTTTTAGGGGTAGTGTTAGGGTTTGTGTTAGGGTTAGGTTTAGGGCTATGGTTAGGTTTGGGGTTAGGGTTTAAACTAGGGTTAAGGCTCAGATTAGTGCTAGGATTTGTGTTAGCATTAGGGCTATGGCTAACGTAAGAACTAGGTTTCCAAATAGAGCTAGTTTTCGGGTTAGCATTAGGACGATGTTTAGAGCTAGAGTTAGTGTTAGGGTCTGAGTCAGAGACAGGGTTATTACTAGGGTTAGGGTTAGGGCTCAAATTTAAGCTAGGTTTAGGTCTAGGTGTAGGGTTAGTGTTTGGTTTAGGTTAAGGGTTAGGGTTATGGTTATTGTTCAGTTTGTTTAGGGCTAGAGTAGGGTTAGGGCTATTTTTACAATTAGCATTTGGGTTAGGGCTAGTGTTAGGGTGAGGTTTACACTTAATCTAGGGTTAGATGTATGTTTAATTCTAGGGTGAAAGTTAGGGCTAGGGTTTAGTCTAGGGATAAGGCTAAGTTTTGGTTTATGGTAAGGGATAGGTTTAGAACTAGGACTAGTGCTAGGGCGAGAATGAAACTTAGTCTTAGGGCTAGGGCTAGGGTTAGGTTTAGGGTGAGGCTAAATTCGGGCTAGGATTAGAGCTAGGGTTATTGTTATGTTTAGGCCTAGGTTTAGGGCTAGAGTTAGGGCTAGTGATAGGGTTAAGGGAAGGTATGATGTTACAGCTAAAATTAAGATTAGGGTAGGGTTAAGATTAGGATTAGAATTAAGGCTAGGCTTAGAGCTAGGATTAGAGCTAGGGTTTGTGTTAGGTTTAGGGCTAGGGCTAATGACAGGTCTAGGGTTATGTTTAGGAATAGTTTTACAGTTGGGTTTATGGCTAGGTCTATTTTAAGGGTGAAGTTGAGTGTTGGGGTCAGGTTTACAGCTAGCATATTATTAGGGTCAGAGTCAGTGTTAGGGTATGGTTTAGATTCACGTTTAGGGTTAGGGCTCAAATTAGCATTAGGGTTAGGATTAGGGTTAGTGTAATGGTTATGGTTAGGTTTAGGATTCAGGTTAGTTTTAGGGTGATGGATAGGTTTAGGGTTATTGATAGAGTTAGGGTTAGGACTAGGGATAGAATTCAGTTAGGGTTACGGTTAGGCTAATGGATAGGATTAGAGCTACAGTCAGGTCTAGCGTTATGGTTAGGTTATAGCTATGATTAGTGTTAGGCCTTGGGTTAGAATTTTGTTGGGGTTATGGTTAGGGTAATGGATAGTATTCAAGCTAGGGTTAGGGCTAGGGTTATGGTTAAAATTATGGCTATGGTTCAGGTTAGGTTATGGTTAGGGTAATGAATAATATTAGAACTGTGTTTAGGGGTAGGGTTATGGTTAGGATAGGCCTAGGTTTAGGCTTAGGCCTTGGGTTAGAATTTGGTTAGGGTAATGGATAGGATTCGAGCTAGGGTTAGGGCTAGGGTTATGGTTAAGATTAGGGCTATGGTTCAGGTTAGGTTTTAGATTAGGACAGGTTTAGGTTATGTTTAGGTTTAGGTTAAGTGTTGAGGCCAGAGTTAGAGTTAGGTTAGTGTTAAAGCTAGGTTGAAGGCTCAGATTAGGACTAGGTTTTGGGTTACATTAGACCTACAGTAGCACTATGTCTAATGTAATATCTTGGGTTACAAATAGGGCTAGTTTTAGGGTTAGCGTTAAGTCTAGGTCTAGTGTTAGGGTTAGGTTTATGTTCAGGGTGATGATTAGAAATAGGGTTAGTGTTGGGGTCAGAGACAGGATCAATGTTACCTTTAGGATTAGGGATATGACTCAAATTAGGGCTAGGGTTAAGGCTAGGTGTAGGGTTGAGGTTTGTGTTAGGATTAGGGTAAGAATTGGGGATAGGGCTAATGACAGGTCTAGGGTTAGTGTTAGTACTATGGCTCAGTTTTGTTTTAGAGCTAGGGCTAAGGTAAGGGCTAGCTTTAGGATTAGCAATAGTGTTAGGGCTAGTGGTAGGGTGAGGTTTAGGCTTAGATTTTTTGTTATGGTTAGATCTAGGGGTTAGATCTGTGTTTAGGGCTAGGGCTAGGATTAGGACTAAGGTTAAGGCTAGTGTTATTGTTACGGTAATGGATAGGGTTAGAACTAGATATAGGGCTAGGGCGAAAGGTAGTGTTATTCTTTGAGCTAGGTTAGGAGTAGGTTTAGGGTTAGGGCAAAATTAGGGCTAGGACCAAGGAAAGTGTTAGGGTTAGGCCTAGTGTTAGGGCTAGAGTTAGGTTTAGTTTTAGGGTAAGGGTTAGGGTTAGCGTTAGGGGGGGAAATGGGGTTACAGCTAGGTTTAGGGCTAGGGCGAGGGTTATACTTATGGTTAGGGCTAGTGTTAGTGCACAGTTTAGGATTAAGTCTAGGTTTAGGCTAGGATGAAGATTTGTGTTAGGGATAGGGCTAGGATTAGGGCTAGGGCTAATGTCAGGTCTAGTATTATGGTTAATGATAGTTTTAGGGTTAGGTTATGGCTAGGTCTAAAGTAAAATTTAGGTTTATTGTAAAGATCAGGTTCAGAGCTGGGTGTATTATTAGGGTCAGAGTCAGGGTTAGGGATTGGTTTAGGTTAAGGTCTAGGGTTAAGACTTGAATTAACATTAGGTTTTGGGTAATGGATTGGGTTAGATTTAGGTTTCAGGTTAGGTTTAGGGTTTTGAATAGCTTTAGGGATAGCTATTCGGTTAGGTTTAATTCTATTGTTAGCATTTGGGTTAGGCTTATGTTTATGGTAATGGATAGGATTACAGCTAGGGTTGAGGCTAGGTTTATGGTTAGGATTAGGGCTAGAGTTAGAGTTAGGGTTAGGGTTAGGCTTAGGGTTAGGGGCAGGTTTAGTTCTAGGGCAGAGTTAGGGTTAGAGCAGGTATAGGGTAAAGGTTAAGGTTACGGCTATGGTTAGCATTAGGGTTAGGTTTAGGATTTTGGTAATTGATAGAGTTAGAGCTAGGGTTTGGGCAATGATTGCAGTTAAAATTAGAGTTAAAGTTATAGTTAGCAATATGGCTATGTTAATGCTTAGGGTTAGGATTAGGGCTAGGTTTAGAGGTAGTCATAGGGTTAGAGTTAGTTTATTCAAACTTTTTGATGCAATCCAGGATTCATCTTTAACTAACCTTACAATGTTCCCCAGGTTTATGTCTTTTGGTCCAAATGTTTGGTGTCAGGGACAGTTAATATTTTCATTTTACTTCATTTTGACCTATACAAGTAAATGGAAATAGACCTGGAAATGAAATAGAGATTATGATAGTTGCATGACACTGCACACACACCCTCAATTCTTTGTGGGCACACTGTGGTATGGTCCTTGTGAGTGTAGGCCTGAGCTGAAGCATGAAAAAACAACTTTATCCAAGAGCCCTTTAGGAGAAAGCAGGGAGATATGCATGCACTGAAATTCCTCCCATAATTATTTGGTCAGATTAGTTTGATACTGCATAAGATTCATTATTTAGCTTGCCCCACAAAGCTCTCCAAGTGTGGGACTTCTAGGATCAATGGTTCTCTAATCTGGTTAGGGTTAGGGTTAGATATAGTGTTAGGTAAGAGTTAGTTTTGTTCAAACTTCTTTAATACTTGGAAGGAGTCATCTTTTACCTAGCCTTAATATGCTCCCCAGGTTTGGGCCTTCTTGTTTCTATGGTTCGCTATCAGGAGCACTCTGTATATTAAGGTTTCACTTCATATTCACCTATATAGGTAAATGAAAATGGAGGTTGAAATCAAACCAGGTTGGTGCTAAGTGATTAAAACTTCAGACACTGAATCAATTCTCTGTGGGAACTCTCTGGTTTGTTCCTTGGGAAAGTAGCCTTAAGATGAAGATGGCAAAAACAACTTTATCTGAGAGCCCTTTAGCAGAAAACAGAGAAATATGCATGAACAGAAATACCTCCCCAATTATTTGGTCATATTTATTTGATACCGCATAGAATTCATCTGATAGCTAACCCTACTAGGCTGCCCAAGTTTGGGAATTCTAAGATCACCATTTTTTTTAAACAGGTTAGGGTTTGTGTTGGGGTTAGTGTTAGGGCTAGTGTTAGAGCTAGTATTAGGGTTAGAGATAATTTTGTTCAAATTTCTTTGATACTGGGTAGGATTCATTTTTCTCCTGTGCTTACTATACTCAACATGTTTGGGCCTCCTAGGTTCAATGGTTCTTTGTAAGGAACAGTTTGTATTTTAAAGTTTCAGTTCATTTTGTCCTATACAGGTAAAAGGAAATGTAGCTGGAAATTAAACAGTGTTGGTGCTAGCTGCTTGAAACTTCACACTCCATCTGTCTGTGGGCAATCTCTGGTTTGTTCTTGTGAAAGTGGGTCTAAGCTGAAGCATGTAAAAACAACTTTATCAAAGAGTCCTTTAGAAGATAACAGGGAAATATGCATGTACTGATATACTCCATCAATTATTTGGACAGATTTCTTTGATAGTGCACAACATTCATCCCTGAGCTTGCCCTACTAGGCTGCCGAGTTTGGGAACTTCTATGGTCAAAGGTTCCATAAAAAAGTTAGGGTTAGGGGAATGGTTAGGGTTAGAGCTAGTGTTAGGGTTAGAGTTAGTTTTATCAAAATTCCTTGATAATTGGCAGGATTTGTCTTTTATCTCGATTTACTCTGTTCCCCAGGTTTAGGACTTCTCTGTTCACAGGTTTGCTGTCAGGAACAATTTGTATTTTAAGATTTCACTTCATTTTGAAGTATATGGGAAATTTAATAGAGCTTAAAATCAAACAGGGTTTGTGCTGCTTGAGACTTCACACACTCCATCAGTTCTCTGTGGGGACTCTGGTATGTTCCTTGTGAAAGTAGGCTTAAGCTTAAGCATGCAAAAAAAAAAAAAGACTATATCAAAGGGCCCTTTAGGAGAAAACAGGGAAATATGCAGGTACTAAAATACCTCACATAATTATTTGGTCAGATTCTTTTGATGCTGCATAGGATTCATTATGGGAAATTTAATAGAGCTGAAAATCAAACAGGGTTTGTGCTGCTTGATACTTCACACACTCCATCAGTTCTCTGTGGGGACTCTGGTATGTTCCTTGCGAAAGTAGGCTTAAGCTTAAACATGCAAAAAAAAAAAAAAAAGAAAGACTATATCAAAGGGCCCTTTAGGAGAAAACAGGGAAATATGCATGTACTAAAATACCTCCCATAATTATTTGGTCAGATTTTTTTTTTTGATGCTGCATATAATTAATTACTTAGCTTGTGCCACAAGCCTCCCAATTATGGGAATTCTATGATCAATGGTTCTCTTTTCAGGTTAAGTTTAGGTTTAGGTTTAGGGTTAGGGCTAGGGCTAGGGTTAGAAGTAATGCTAAGGTGAGAGTTTGTTTTGTTCAAATTTCTTTGATACTGGGCAGAAGTCATCTTTTATCTAGCCTTAGTGTGCTCCCAAGTTTTGGGCCTTCTCAAATCAATGGTTCATTATAATGAACACATTTTATTTTAAGGTTTCACTTCATTTTGACCTATATGAGTAAAATGAAATAGAGGTGGAAATCAAACAGGCATCCCTTCCCCTAAATCTAACTCTAAACCTAACCCTAACCCTAGCCCTAAGACTAACTCTACCTCTCGCTCTAGCCCTATTCCTAGTTCTAAACCTATGCCTGACAATAACCCAAACAGTAATCCTAAACTTAGCTCTAACCCTAGCCATAGCCTTAACACTAGAATTAAATATAACTCTAAATCTACCCTTAAGCCTAAACTTACACTATCACTAGAAATAAGACAAACACTATTTGTAAAACTACCCTTTACTTTAGCTTTAGCCCTAAAACAAAACCGAGCCAAGCACTAACCCTAACCCTTAACCTAAACCAAATCCTTACCCAACATCTAGCCCTAAGCCTATCCCTAATTTGAGTCCTATCCCTAACCCTAAAATAAACCCTGATCCTGACTCTGACCCTAACACTAACCCTAGTTCATAACATCACCCTAAATCTAAAGCTAATCCTAAAACTTGACTTAGCCCTAATGCTAACTCTAAAACTAGCCCTCATCATAACCCTAGTTCTTACATTAGCCGTGTCCCTAACACTAGCCCTAACACAAACCAAAAACTAGCCCTACTCTGAGACCCAACCATACCTTTAACCCTATCACTAACCCTAAATTAGCCTGAAACCTTACCCTAAACTTAACCCTAACTTTAATCCTTACACTATCTTTAAAAATAATCCTAAACCTAGCCCTAAACTTAACCATAATCCTAATCCTAACCCTAGCTCTAACCCTTTGCATTAACTTAACCTTAACCCTAACCCTAATGCTAACCCCTGGCCCAACTCTAGCACTATCCCTAACCCTAACCAATCCATTAACATAAAAATAACCTAAACCCTATACCTAACCATATCCATTACCTTAACTATAACCTTAACTCTAATGCTAATTTGAGCCCTAACCCTCAACCTTAACCTAAAACAAACCATAACCATGACCCTGACCCTAATAATACCCTTGCCTCTAAAGCTGAACCTAACCCTCATCCTAACCCTTACATTATAACTAGCCATAAACATAACCCTAAAACTTTCCCTAACCATAACCCTAGAACTGAAATTAAACCTAGTCCTAATGATAGCCCTAACCCTAACACAAACTGTAGCCCTAATCCTAGGCCTAACACTAGGTTTAATCCTAACCCTAAACTTATCCCTAGCCATAACCCTAATTTTAACATTCGCCTTAGCCCTAAACCTAGCTGTAACATCATACCTTATCCTACCCTAATCCTAATGCTAATCCTAGACCTAAACCTAGACCTAAACATAACACTAACCCTAGCCCTAAACCTAGCCCTAATTTAGCCCTGACCTTAACGGTAACCATAACTCTAGCCCTAAGACTAACTTTAAATCTCACTTTAGTTCTATTAATAGTTCTAAACCTATCACTTATCATAACCCAAACCTAGCCTTAACCCTGGACTAAACTCAAGACCTAACCTTCATCCTAGCCCTAACACTAGATCTAAACCTAACTCTAAATCTAAACCCAACCCTAAGCCTAAACCTCACCATAACACTGGCCATAACCCTAACACTATTCATTAAACCAGCCCTATCCATACACTTAATGCTAACCTTAGGCCAAACCCTAAACCTATTGCAATCCCTAAACCTATCCATTACACTAACCCTAACCCTAACCCTAACCTAATCGTAGCTCAAACCCTAACCATTACCTTAAAACTAACCCTCATCCTAACCGTAACCTAACCTGACATTTAACCCTATCCAATACCCTGAACCTAATGATAACCCTAGTCCTAACACTAACAGTATCCAGACCCTAACTCTAACTCTAACTCTAACATAGGCATAACCCTAAACTTAACCCTCGCCCTAGTGTGAACTAACACTAGCTCAATCTCTAAACCGTACCCTAAGCCTAACCCTAACCCTAACTCTAGGCCTAATAGTAACCATAACCCTAGCCCTAAACCTAGCTCTAACCCTATCCATTACCGTAATCATAACCCTTACCTAATGCTTACCCTAGACCTAACCCTGACCCTATCACTAACTCTAACCGTATCAATTACCCTAAACCTAACCTAAACCCTAAACCTAACAGCCTCATTACCTTAACCTTAACCTAATTCTAATTCAAGCCCTAACCCTAAATCCTAACCTAAACTAAACCCTAAACTTGACCCTAACCCTGATAATACACTTGGCTCTAAAGCTGACCCTTACTCTAAACCTAATTCTTACAGTAGACCTAGCAATAAACCTAACCCTAAATCTGTCCCTAACCACAACCCTAGACCAGACACTAGCCCTAGCTCCAATTCTTGCCATAACCCTAAAACAAACCCTAGCCCTCAACCTAGCCTTAAATCTAGCCTTATTAATTACCAAAACCATAACATTAGCCCTAACCGTAATTCTAATTTTCTATCTAGCCCTAAACCTATCTATAATTTTATCCCTTCCCCTAAACCTAACCCTATCCCTAAACCTAAACCTAAGCCTAACACTAGCCCTAACCCTAACACAGAACCTAGACGTAATCCTAGCCCTCATTTAGCCCAAAACAAGCACTAATCAGAGACTTAACACTATCTTTAAACGTAACCATAACCCTAACCCTACCCCTAACCCTTACCCTAAACCTAACCCTAACCTCAAAGCTTGCCCTAACCCTAAACCTTACCCTACCCCCAATCCTAACCGTAACCCTATATCTAACCCTAGTGGTAACCCTATCCATTACCCTAACCCTAACCATACCCTAATGATAACCTTAGGATAACCTTAAACCTATTCCTAATCTATTAACCTAAACCTAATCTGAACCCTAAACCTAACCATATCCATAACACTAACTGTAAAACTAAAGCTAATTTGAGCCCTAAATTTAATCATTAACCTAACGCAAACCATAGCCCTGAATCAGTCACTGATAATATCCCTAGCTCTAAACCATACCCTAAACCTTAACCTAACCCTTACACTATACCTAGCCATAATCATAACCCTAAATCTATCACTAAATCTAAGCCTACACCTGAAATTAGTCCTACCCCTAATGCTAGCCGTGAACCTAACAAAAAACCTAGCCCTAATTCTAGCCCTAAACTTAGCCTTAATCCTAACCCTAACCCTAACCCTAGCCCTAAGCCTCGCCCTATCTCTGGTCTTAGCCATAGCTCTAACCCTATCCCTTACACTAAGTCAAACCTTCACCCTATTGGTACCCTAGTCCTAAACCTAATGTTTAGTCTACCCCAAACCCTGACTCTATTACTAGTCCTAACCCTAGCCCTCATTCTAGCTATCAACTTAACCCAACTCTAACCCTAACCATGAACTTTATTCCGACCCTAACACTAAACCTTGGTTTAAACCTGACCCTAACCCTAAACCGAAAACTAACAGTAGCCCTACTGGTAAACCTATACCTAAATCTACACTAACACTAGCGCTAGACCTAAATCTAATCCTAAATATAGCCATAACTCTAGCCCTCGACCTAACAATAACCCTTAACCTAACCCAAGCACTAACTCAACCTAGACATAACCCTAGTCCTAATTATGGCCGTAACCCTAAAACTAACCCTAACTTGAACACTGACCCTTACCCTAACACAAACCGTAACTCTAAATCTTACCCTAACCTCAAAACTAACCCTAACACTAGACTAACCCTAAAACTAGCCATAACCATAACCCTAGCTCTTAGATTCCCATAAACCTAACACTAGCCCTAAACTTCATGCAAAACCTAGTCCTAATAGTAGCCCTAAACCTAACCCTAAGCATAACCCTAAACTTAAACCTAGCCCTAACCCTAACCATAATCTTCACCCTAGACCTAACCGAAGCTCAAACCCTAAACCTTACCCTAAACATAACCCGAGCCCAAACCCTAAATGTCACCATAACCCTAGCTCTAACTCTATCCATCACCCTAACCATAACCCTAAACCTAATACTAACCCTATCCCTATCCCTAACCTTAACCCTACCCTAGCCCTGATTTGAAACTAACACTCACACTAGCCATAATCTTTGCTTGATTCCTAATTTTTACCCTTAACCTAACCATAACACTAACCCAAGGCCTAATTCTAACCCTAAACCTAGCCCTAAAACTAAACTTAACCCTAGCCCTAACACTAGATTGAACCCTACACATTACCCTAACCCTAATGATAAACCTAGACCTAAACCTAAATCCACACTAACCCTAAACATAAACCTAACCCTAGAACTAACCAGAAACCTAACCCTGAACTTAACCCAAACCATACCTCAAACCCTAACCCTTATCCTAAACCCAACTCTTCCCTAACCCTAAAATTAACCCTAACTCTAACCTGACACTTAACCCTATCAATTACCCTAAAAAGTAATGTTAACAATAGCCCTAACTCTAACACTAACCATAACCATAACCCTAAACCTAACACTAGCCCTAGAACTAAACCTAGCTCAAACTCTAAACCGTACCCATATCCTAATCCTAACCCTAAACCTAGCCCTAACCTTGAATCTAACCCTAACTCTAGCCCTAATCTTAATCAAAACCCTAGCCCTAACACTAGCTCTAACTCTATCAATTACCCTTAATGATAACCTTAAACCTAATGCTAACCCTCAGCCTATCCCTAAACCTATCGCAAAACCTAAACATATCCATTACCCTAAAACTAACCTGAACCCTTATCCTAACCCCTATCCATTACCCTAATCCTAACTATAACCTTAATGTTAATTTGAGCCCTTAACCTAAATCTTAACCTAACCCAAAACCCAAACATGACCCTCACTCTAATAATACTCCTAGCTCTAAACCAGACCCTTTTTCTAAACCTAACCCTAAAAGTATCCCTAACTGTAACCATAGACCGGATATTAGCCATGTCCTAATCTTGCCCTAAACCTAACACAAAACCCAGACCTAATCCTAAACTTAAACCTAGCCTTAGTCCTAACCCAAACCATAGCCCTAGCCCTAACCCTAATGCTAATTGTAAAACTACTCCTAACCCTAACCATAGCACTAAAACATAACCAAGCAAGAAGCCAAAACCTAAACCGTAACTTAAACCAAATTCTAACACTACACCTAGACCAAACCCTAGGCCTAATTCGAGTCCTAATTCTAACCTTAAAAATAACACTGATTCTGACTCATATCCTAACACTCACCCTATCTCTACACAACTCTAAATTTAAACCAAACCCTAAACATAAACCTAGCCCTAATTCGAGTCCTAATCCTAACCCTAAAACTAACCTTGACCATGACTCATATTCTAACACTAACCATAGCTATAAATATTACCCTAACCATAACACTAGAAATACCCCTACCCCTAACCCTAAAACTAACCATAATTGTAACCCTAGTTCTTATATTAGTCATTTCCCTAACCTTAGCCTTCACTCTAACACAAAAACCAGCCATATTCTGAGACTTAAAACTAGCTAAACCCTAACCCTAACCCTAAACCTAACCCTAACAATAGTTCAAAGCCTAACCCTTACCTTAAACATAGACCTAGACCTATACCAAACTCTAACCCTAACCTTAGCCCTAACACTATTCTTAACCTTATCCCTAAACCTAGCTCTAAACCTACCCATTACCCTAACCCTAACACTAAACCTATTGATAATCCTAGCCCGAACCTTAACGCTAACACTAACCCTAACCGGAAAACTACACCCAGACATAACCCTAAATGTAACACTCCCCATAGCCCTAAAACTAACTCAAACCCTAACTCTTACCATAAAACCTAAACATAACCATAGCCCTAACCCTAACTTAAACCAAAATATAACCCTAACCCTAATCCTATATCTATCTGTATTCATTACTCGAAACCTAAACTTAATGATAACCCTAACCCTAACCCTAAACCTACCATAATCCTATCCCTAGACCTAAGCCTAAACCTAACCCACACACTAGCCCTAACCCTAGCTCAATACCTAACCCTTATGCTAAACATCACCCTAAACCTAACTCCAGTTCTAACACTAACCCTAACCCTAACTCAAGACCTATTCCTAACTATAACCCTAGCTCTAAACTTAGCTCTAACCCTATCTGTTACCCTAAACATAACTCTTACACAAATGCTAACCCTAGGCCTAACCCTGACCCTATCACTAAACCAAACCCTATGAATTACCCTAAACCTAACCTGATCCCTAAACCAAACACTCTTATTACCCTAACCATAACCCTAATGCTAGTTTCAGCCCTAAACCTAAATCCTAACCGAAACCAAAGCCTAACCCTGACCCTAATTCCCCTAGCTCTAAACTTGACCTTACTCTAAACCTAACACTTACAATAGACGTAGCCATAAACCTAACCCTAAAATTATCTTTTACCATAACCCTAGACCTGATGTTAGCCCTAGCACTAATCCTAGCCCTAACACTAAAACAAACACTAGCCCTTATCCTAGCTCTAACCTATCCTAATCATAACCTTGACACTAGCCCTACCCGCAACCTTAACTCTAACCACCAACCTACCTCTAAACCTAGCTACAACACAATCCCTTATCCTAAACTTAACCTAAACCTAACCCTAACCTTAATGATAGGCCTAAGCTGAACACTAATCCTAGCCCTAATCCTACCACTAATTTTTATCTATATTTCTAACACTAACCCTAACCCTAGCCCTAAGACTAACTCTAATTTTTACACTAACCGTATCCCTAGATCTAACCCTATTCCTTACCATAGCCCTAACACCAGCCCTAACCCTTGCTCTATCCTTAGTCCTAGCCCTAACCCTAGATCTAATCCTAACTCTAAATGTAAGCCTAACACTAAGCCTAAGCCTAATACTATAACTAGCCCTAACCCTAATTCTAATTGTAAAAGTAGCCCTAACCTTAACCCTAGGACTAAAACAAAACTGAGCAGTAGCCCTAACCCTAAACCTTAACTTAAACCAAACCCTAACACTACAACTAGACCTAACCCTAGCCCTAATTAGAGTCCTATACATAACCTTAAACTAACCCTGACCATGACTCAAATCCTAAAACTCACCCAGGTTCTAAACACCACTCTAACCTTAAACTGAACCCTACAGTAACCCTTGCCCTTATTTGAGTCCTATCCCTAACTCTAAAACTAACTCTGACCCTTAATCCTATTCTAATACTAATCCTAGCTCTAAATATCAACATAACCTTAAAACTAACCCTAACACTAGAGGTCTAACCCCTAAAACTAACCCTAAATTAAACCCTAATTTTAACCCTCGTTCTTACATTAGCCATTGCCCTAATCTTACCCCTAACCCTAACAGAAAAAACTATCCCTAACTGAGCCCTAAACCTAGCTTTAACTCTACAGCAAATGCTACCCCTAACACTAGCTCTAACCCTGTCTCTAACTGTAAGCAAAATTCTAACCCTAATGGTAACCCTACACCTATCCCTAATCCTAAGGCTAACAAAAACCCAAGTCAATTAATAGTCCTAAACCTTGCCCTCATTCTAGCTCTAACCCTATCCCAAACCCTAACCCTAACACTTACCCTGACCCTTATTCTGACCATAACACAACAACTACATTTAAACCTGACCCTAAACCTAGAACAAACCCTAACACTAGCCCTACCAATACTTACACCTAAGCCTAACCCTATCACAAGCCCTAGACCTAAACATAATCCTAAATCTAGCCTTAACTCTAGCCCTAGACCTAAGAAAATAACCTAGCCTTAGCCCTAACAATAACCCTTAACCTAAAGCAAAGACTAAACCTAACCCTACACATAAACCTAATCCTAATTCTGGATTTAACCTTAACTCTATCTCTGATGAACACTGACCCTCCCTTTAACACTAAACCTATCTCTAAACCTGACCCTAAATGAAAACCTAAACCTAGCTCTACACCTAGCTATAACCCTAACCCTACAACTAGCCCTAATTATAACCCTAGCTCTTACATTACCCATAGCCTTAACCTTATGTCTTAACCTAACACAAAATGTAGAGTGAATCCTAGGCCTAAACCTAGCCCTAAGCATAACCCTAGCCCTAACCCTAGCCCTAACCCTAATCCTAACCCTAGCCTTAGTCCTAACCCTAGCACAAAGCCTAATACTTACCCTAAATATAAACTTAGACCTATCTCTAACTCTGAAGCTAAATCTAGCCCTAATTCTAACCTTAACCTTAGCCTTAAACCTAGTTCTAAACCCACCCATTGCAATAACCCTAACCCTAACCCCATTAATAGTCCTAACTGTAGACCTCACTCTAGCTCTAACTCTATCCGAAAACCTAATGCTAACCCTGACCCTTATTCTGACCCTAACGTTAATCCTAGGTCTAAACCTGACCCGAAATCTAGACCAAACCCTAACACTAACTCTAGACCTAAACCTAATTCTAAATTTAGCCTTAACTTTAGCCCTAGATCTAAAAAAAAAATAATAATAATAAAAATAACCCTAACAATAACCCTTAACCTAATGCAAACACTAAATCTACTCCTAGACACAGTCCTAATTCAGGCTCTATACCTAATTCTAACTCTAACCCAAACACTGACCCTGCCTTTAACAGTAAATCTACCTCTAAACCTGACCCTAACCGAAAATATAAACCTAACACTAGACCTAGCTATAACCCTAACAAAAAAAACCCAAAAAACCTATAGCAAATCCTAGGCCTAAAACTAGCCCTAAGCCTACCCTAACCCTAATTTTAGCCCCTACCCTAATCCTAACCCTAGCCTTAGTCCTAAACATCGATTGAAGCCTAACTCTTACCCTAAATATAAACTTAGACGTATACCTAACTCTAAAACTTACCCTAGCCCTAATCCTAACCTTAATCCTAGCCTTAAACCTATCTCTAAACCACTCATTACCCTAACACTAATTCTAACCCTATTGATAACCCTAGCTGTAATTCCAACTCTAACCCTAACAAAAAAACTAATCCTGGTCCTAACCCCAAACCTAAAACTCGCCAAAGCCCTAATGCTAGCTCAAACCCTAACCCATACCATAATTCTAAACATAATCATTGCCTTAAACCTAACCCTAAAACTAAACCTAACCCTAACCCTACACCTAAACCTATATATAACCACATCCATTACCCTAACCCTAATCCTAACCCTAATGATAACCCTAGCCATAACCCCAACCCTAACCCTAACCATAATTCTATTCTTATACCTAAGGCTGAACCTAACCCTCGAGCCTAGCCCTAGACTTAACTCTAGCTCAAACCCTCAAGCTTACCCTAAACATAACCGTAACCGAAACCCTAACACAAATCCTAGCCCTAATCCTAACCATAACTATAGCCCAAACCCTAGCTCTAACTCTATCCATTACCATAACTGTAACCCTAAACCTAATGCTAATATTTGCCCTAACTCTTACCCTAACTCTATCACTAGCCCTGACTCTAACCTGAACACTCAACTTAGCTTTCACCCTTACTCAATCCCTGACCCTTACCCTTCACCTAACCATATGACTTATCCTAAGCCGAAACCTAACCTAACCCTATCCCTAATCCTAAACTGAACCCTAGTCTTAACCCTAGCTCTAATATCACTCATTACCCTAAACCTAAACATAAAACTCATGATAACCATAGTCCTAACACAAAACCTATTCTAATTCTAACCATAAACCTAACCCTAGACCTAACTTTAAACATAATCCTTTCCATAGTCCTAACCTTAGCTCAAACCCTAACCATACCCTAAATCTAACCCTTACCCTAATCCTAAACCTAACCCTAACCCTAACCCGACATCTAACCCTGTCCATTACCCTAAAACTAATGATAACCCTAGACCTAACCATAATATTAACCCTAACCCTAACATAACCTTAACCCTAGTCCTAACCCTAAACTTAACCCTAGCCTTAGCACTAACCCTAGCTCAAACCCTAAAGTGTACAATAAACCTAACCCTAACCCTAGCCTTAACCCTAATCCCAACCCTAACTCTAGCCATAATCCTAACCATAACTCTATCCCTAACACTGGCTCTTAACCCTATCAATTATCCTAATGATAACCATAAATCTAATGCTAACCCTAGGCCTAACCCTAACCTTATCCATTACCCTAAACCTAATCTGAACCCTAAACCTAACCTGAAGCATAAACCTAACCCTATCCATTACCCTAACCCTAACTCTAACCATAATTCTAATTTGAGTCCTAACCCTAAATCTTAACCTACCCAAACCCAAAACCTGACCCTAACCATTTTAATACTCTTAGCTCTAAACCTGAACCTTACCCTAAACCTAACTCTGACACTAGACATAGCCATAAACCTTACCCCAAAACTATCCCTAACCATAAACCTAGACATGATATTAGCCCTAGCCCTAATACTTGTCATAACCCTAACACAAACTCTAGCCCTCATCCTAGCACTAAACCTACCCTTTATCCTAACCTGTACCCTAACTTAGCCCTACTCCTAATTTTATCCCGGGCCTAGTTCTGAACCAATCTATATCCCCACCCCTTCCCATAAACCTAACTCTATCCCTAGCCCTAGACCTAAACCTACAACTAACCCTAGACCTGCCTAGCCCTAATTTAGCCCTAACTCTAACCCTAACCCTAGCACTAAGACTAACTCCAGCTCTCACCCTAGCCCTATTCCTAGTTCTAACCCTATTCCTTACCATAACCCTAACACTTGCCCTAAACTTAGCCCTAACCGTATCCCTAGTCCTAACCTTTGATCTAACCATAACTCTAAATCTAACCCTAAACCTAACTGTAAAACTCACACTAACATTAGCACTAACACTAATGCTAATTCTAAAACTAGCCCTAACCTAGTTCTAGCCCTAAAACAAAACAGAGCCATAACCCTAACCCTAAACTTTAACCTGAAGCAAAACTTAACACAACACCTGGCCCTAACTCTTGCCCTAATTCTAGTCCTATCCTAACCCTAAAACTAACCTTGACCCTGACTCTGACACTGTAACTAACCCTACCTCTAACATCACCCTAAAAATAAACCTAACCCTAAAACTAGACATAGCCCTAAATCTAATGCTAAAAATAGCCCTAATCATAACCCTAGTTCTTACATTAGCTGTAGCCCTAACACTAGCCCTAACCTAATCCACAAGATAGACCTAATCTAAGCCCTACACCTCGTTTTAACCCTAACCCTAATCCTGGCCCTAGTGCTAAACATTACCCTAAACCTAAACCTAACCCTAAACCTTGCCCTAACACTAAACCTAACCCTAGCCTTAATCTTAAGCATAAACCTAGACCTAACCATAGCTCGAACCCTATCCATTACCCTAAATCTAACCCTAACCCTAATACTAACTCTAGGATAACCCTAACCCTATTTCTAACCCTAAATTTATCCATTACCCTAAACGTAACCTGAACCCTAAACCTAACCATATTCATTACTCTAACCTTAGCCCTAAACCTAATGCTAATTAGGGCCCTAACCCATAACCTTAACCTGACCCAAACCAAAACTGTTACCAGGAACCTAATAAAAACACTATCTCTAAAACTGACCCTAACCCTCAACTTAACACTTACACTAGAACTAGCCATAAACCTCACCCTAAAACTAACCCTAACCATAAACCTAGACCTGACATTAGCCCTAGCCATAATCCTAGCCCTAAGCCTAACACAAAACCTAGCCTTAATCCTAGCACTTAACCTACCCTAGTACTAACCCTAACCCTAACCCTAGCTCTAAAATTAAGCCTAGCCCTAACACTAATCCTAGCACAAATCCTTGTACTAATTTTGACCTAACCCTAACCCAGCCCTAAGACTAACTCTAACTCTCACTGTAGACCTATCCCTAGTTTTAAACCTATCCCTTAAAGTAACCCAAACTCTAGCTCTAAGCCTAGCCCCAACCCTAGCCCTACCTTTTGCCCTAGCCCTAAACCTAGATCTAATCCTAACTCTAAATCTAACCCTAACTCTAAGCCTAAACCTTACCCTAACACTAGCCCTATGCCTAAAGCTAATTGGAAAACTAGCTCTAACCTTAGCCCTAGCACAAAATAAAACTGAGTCATTGGCTTAACCCAAAGCCTTACACTAAATGAAACCCTAACCCTATAGCTAGACCTAACCCTAGCATTAATTCAAGTCCTAATTCTAACTCTAGAACTTACACTGACTCTGACTCAGACCCTAACAATAACCCTACCTCTAAACATCACTCTAACCCTAAATCTAACCCTAAAAATAACCTAATTGGAACTCTGGTTCTTAAATTAGCCATGGCTCTGCCCTAACAGAAAACCTAGCCCTAATCTGAGACCTAAACCTAGCTTTAAAACTAACCCGAACTTTAACACTAGCCTTATCCCTAATCCTAATACTATCCGCAACCCTAGCTCTAAACCTGTCCCTTACCCTAAGCCCAACCTTCATTCTAATGCTACCCTTCTCCTAACCCTAATCCTTAGCCTACCCCAAACCATAAGTCAAATACCAATCTTAACCCTAGCCCTCATTCTAGCTCTAACCCTAATCCAAACTCTAACCCTAACCCTGACCCTTATTCTGACCCTAACTCTAAACCTAGGTTTAAACCTGACCTTAACCCTAAACTGAAACCTAACATTAGCCCTATGGGTAACCCTATACCTAAACCTAACCCTAACCCCAGACCTAGAAAAAACCTAATCCTAAATCTAGCCATAACTCTAGCACTAGTACTAAACAAAAACCCAGACCTGGGCCCAACAATAACCCTTAACCTAAATCAAACACTAACTTTACCCCTAGGCCTAAACCTAGTCCTACTTCTGTCCCTAACCTTAAACCTAACCTAACCCGAACAATGACACTTACCCTAACACAAACCTAGCTCTAAATTTTATGCTGACCCCAAATCTAGCCATAACCCTAACATTATACCTAGCCATAATCCTAACCCTAGCTCTTTCACTACCCTAATGCCCTAATGCTAGACCTAAACCTCACAAAAATACTACCACTAATCCTAGCCCTAAGCCTAACTCTAACTTTAACACTCGCCCTAGCCCTAACCCTAGGTCAAACTCTAACTCTTAACATAAACATAACCCTAGCCCTAACCCTAACGTAATGCTAATCCTAGCCCTAATCCTAATCATAACCAAGTCCAAACCCTAGCTCTAAATCTATCAATTACCCTAAACATAAACCTAATCCTAATGCTAATCCTAGTGCTAAACTTAACTCTAGTCCTAAACCTAGACCTGACACTAACCCTAACACTCGCCATGGCCCTAACCATAGGTCAAACCCTAACACTTATATGAAACATAACCCTAACACTAACCTTAGGCCTAACCCTAACCCTAACCTTAACCCTAGACCTAAAACTAACCATAAGCCTAGACCTAAACCTATCCAATACCCGAAACATAAGCCTAACCCAAATGCTAACCTTAGGCCTAAACTTAAACCTATCACTAACACTAACCCTATCCATTACCTACACCTAACTCTATCAATTACTCTAACACTAACCCTAACACTAACGCTAATTTTGGCACTAAACCTAAACCATAACCCAAACAAAACTCTGAACAAGACACTGACTCTAATAATACACCTAGCTCTAAACCTGACCCTTACCCTAAACCTAACCTTTACACTAGACCTAGATATTAAACTAAGTGTCACACTATCCCTAACCAAACCATAGACCTGACATTAGCAACCTACCTAATTCTTGCCCTAAACCTAAAACAAAACCTAGCCCTCATCCTAGCCCTAAACCTAGCCTTAATCCTAATCTGAACCCTAACCCTAGCCCAATCCCTAATTTCAACCCTTGCCCTAGTTCTGAACCTAGGTATAACCACATCCCTTCACCTAATCCTAACCCTAACCCTAACACTATCACTAACCCTAACCTGAGCCCTAACACAAGGCATAACCATAACAATTACCCTAGTTCTATTCCTAGCCCTAATTTATCACTAAATATAACCCTTACTCTAACCCTAGCCCTAACACTAACTCTAAGCCTCAAGCTAGACCTATTTCTAGTACTAACCTTATCTGTTACCATAACCCTAATACTAGCCCTAACCTTAGCCCTAACCCTAGCCCTAACCCTAGATCTAACCATAATTCTAAATGTAACCCTTACCCTAAGCCTAAACCTCACCCTACCCCTAGCCCTAACACTATCACTAATCCAATAATTAGCCCTAACCCAAACCCTAGACCTAAAACAAAACTGAGCCATAGCCCTAATGCTAATCGTAACCTAAATGTAACTGTATACCTGACATTAGTCCTAGCCCTAATTTTTGTTCTAACCTTAACGCAAAACCTAACCCTACACCTACCCTTAACCCTAGCTCTAATTTTATGTTATCCCTAATCCTAAAACTGACACTGATCCTGACTGTGACCCTATAACTTACCCTATCTCAGATCATCACCCTAAAACTAAAACTAATTCTAACACTAGACCTAGCCCTAACCCTAACCCTAAATCTAGCCCTAATTGTAATGCTACTTCTTACATTAGCCTTAGCCCCACATAAGCCATAACCTAATCTATAACCTAGCCCTAATCTGAGCCCTAACCCTACATTTAACCCTAACCCTAATTCTTACCCTAAATTGAATCCTAACCCTAGCCTTAATCCTAAACAAATCCCTGGACCTAACCCTAGCTCTACTCCTATCCATTACCTTAACCCTAAACCTAACCCTAATGCTAACCCTAGGATAACCCTAACCCTATTCATAATTCTAACATATTATCTAAACCTAATCTGAACCCTAAACCTAACCATATCCATTACCCTAACCATAAATCTGCCCCTAATCCTAATTTGAGCCCTAAATTTAAACCTTAAACTAAACAAACCCTAACTCTTTTACTGAACCTAATGATACCCCCATCTAAAACTGAACCTAACCCTTAACCTAACCCTTACACTATACCTAACCATAAACATAACCCTAAAACTATCCCTAACCATAACACTAGACCTGACCTTAGCCCTAGTCCTAATGCTAGACCTAACCTAACAAAAATCATAGACTTAATCCTGGCCATAAACTTATCCTTAATCCTAAACCTAACCTGAACACTAGTCCTAACCCTAAATTTAAACTTCAGCCTATGCCTAAACCTAGCTACATCATCATAATATACACTAATCCTAATCCTAACCCTAACCCTAAACCAAGGCCTAGTCCTAATACTAACCCTAGCTCTAATCCTATCCCTAATTTATCCCTAATCCTAAACCTAACCATATCACTAGCCCTAAGACTAACTATAACTCTCGTCTTACCCCTATCCCTAGTTCTCAACTTATCCCTTTCTAAGCCAAAGCCTAGCCCTAACCATAGCCCAAACCTAGCCCTAAACGTAGGCCTAGCTATAAACCTAGATCTAACCCTAACTCTAAATCTAACCCTAACCCTAAACCTAATCCTCACTAACACTAGTCTTAACCCTAATGCTAATTTGAAAACTTGCCCTAAGCCTAGACATAGCCCTCAAACAAAACTGAGCTATGGCCATAATCCTAAACTTTAACCTAAACCAAATCCTAATGCTCTATCTAGCCCTAAACCTAAGCCTACAACTAATATTGACCCTGACTCTGAACCTAAAACTAACCCTAACTCTAAATATCACCCTAACCCTAAACCTAACCCAAACACTATACCTAGCCCTAACCCTAACCCTAGCCTTAAGCATAAAACCAGTTCTTACATTAGCCATAGCCCTAACGCTAACACAAAACCGAGCCCTAGTCTGAGCCCTAACTCTAGCTTTAACCCTTGCCCTAATCCTAACCCTAACCCTAGCTTTAAACTTATCCCTTACCTTAAGTCAAACCCTCACCCTAATGCTACTCTAGTTCTAACCATAATCCTTAGCCTACTCCAAACCTTAACTCTATTACTAGTCCTAACCCTAGACCTCATTCTATCTCTAACCCTAACCCAATGTGTAAGCCTAACCCTGACCCTTATTCTGACCCTAACACTAACCCTAGGAATAAGCCTGACCCTAATCCTAAAATAAACCCTAACACTAGCCCTACCGGTAAACCTATACATAAACTTAACTGTAACACTATCACTAGACATAAACTTAATTCTAAATATAGCCATAATTCTAGCCCTAGCCTGAACAATAACCATTAACCTAACACAAAGACTAACCCTACCCCTAGACGTAAACCTAGATCTAATTCTGGCCCTAACACTAAATCCAATACTAACCTGAACACTGACCCTTACCCTAACATAAACCCTAGCTCTAAACTCTTATCCTAAACCCCAAACCTAACACTAACACAGGATTTATCCATAACCCTAACCCTTAATCTAGCCATAACTATAACCCTAGCTCTTACATTACGCATAGCCCTAACGCTAGACATAAACCTCACCTAAAACATAGCCCTAAACATAGCCCTAAGCATAACCCTAACATTGACCTAACCAAACCCTACCCTAACGATTGCCGTAGCCCTTATCCTAGCTCAACTTTAACCCTTACCCTAAGCATAACCCTAGCCCTAACCCTAACCCTAATCTTAGCCCAAATCCTAACTGTAACCATAGCCCAAATCCTAGATCTAACTTTATCCTTTACTTTAAACATAACTCTGACCCTAATGCTAACCCTAGCCATAACCAAAATCCTAAACCTAACCATAGCCGTGATTCTAATCCTAAACCTCATGCTAGCCCTAACCCTACTTCAAACCCTAACACTTACCTTAAACCTAACTCTAACACTAACCCTAAGCCTTGCCTTAATCCTAGCCCTAATCCTAACCTTAACCCAATCTCTAACACTAGCACTAACCCTATCCATTACCCTAAACATAAGCCTAATTCAAAAGTTAACACTAGGCCTAACCCTAACCCTATCCCTTTTATTAACCCTATACATTACTCTAAACCTAAACTGAACCCTAAACCTAACCCTATCCATTAATCTAACCCGAATCCTAACCCTAATGGTAATTCAAGCTCTAAATATAACCTTAACCCAATCCAACCCTAACCCAGACTCTGACCCTAATAATACATCTAGCTCTAAACCTGATCCCCACCCTAAACCTAACTTTTACATTAGACCTAGCCATAAACCAAACCTTAAAACTATCCCTAATTGTAACCCTATACCTGATATTAGCCCTAGCACTAATCTTAGCCCTAACTCTAACACAAACACTAGCCCTCATCCTAGCCCTAAACCTAGCCTTAATCTTAACCAGAACAATCATCCTAGCCCTAGCCCTAATTTTAACCCTTTCTCTAGCCCTGAACCAAGCTATAAAACCCCATTCTTGCCTGTAAAACTAACCCTAACATTAGCCCTAAACATAGGCCTAACTCTAACACTAATCCTAGGGCTAATCCTAGCCCTAATTAAGCCCTAACCTTAACCCTACTTCTAACCTAGCCCTAAGACTAACTCTAACTCTCACTTCTAGCACTATTTCTATTTCTAACCCTATCCGTTACTCTAACCCTCACACTAGCACTAAACTTATCCCTAACCCTAGCCATAGCCCTATCATAGATCTAACTGTAATGCTAAATCTAACCCTAACCTTAAGCCTAAATCTCACCCTACCACTAGTCCTAGCACTCTTGCTAATCCTAAACTAGCCGTAACCCAAGCCCTAGCCCTAAAACAAAACCAAGCCTTGCTCTAACCCTAAAAATACCATATACCAAACCCTACCACTATAACTAGCAATAACCCTAGCTCTAATTCGAGTCATAGGCCTAAAATTCACCCTGATCCAACTCTTATCCAAAGACTAAACCTAGCTCTATATATCACCCTAACTCTAAAGTTAATACTAACACAAGACCGAGCCCAAATCCTAACCCTAAAACTAACCCTAATCATAACCCTAGTTCTTACATTGGAAATAGCCCTAACCCTAACACAAAATAGCCCTAAACCTAGCCCTAACTAGATTTAACCCTAACTCTAGCCCTAAACCAAACCCTAAACATAGCCCTAACCCTAGCTCTAACACTATCCCTTACACTAAGCCAAAACCTATCCATAATGTTAAACCTAGTCCTAATCCTAATATTTAGCCTAAACCAAACACTAACCCTTAAACCTTATACCTAAACCTAACCCTAACACTAGTCCTAGACCTAAACCTAATCTTAAATCTAGCAATAACTCTAGCCATAGACCTAAAACTAAACTTAGTACTAGCCCGAACAATAATCAGTAACCTAAAACAAACACTAACCCTACCCCTATACCTAAACCTAGTCCTAATTCTGGCTTTCCCCCTAACCCTAAAACTTACTTGAACACTGACTCTGATGCTAAAACTAAACGTAGCTCTAAAACTGAACCTAAACCAAAATATAAATTTAACACTAGACCTGGCCATAGCCCTAACCCTAAAACTAGCCCTAATTAGAATGCTAGATCTTACATTAACCATAGCACTAACCTTAGGCCTAAACCTAACACAAAACCTAGCCATAATCCGAGGCCTAAACCTACCCTAAGCATAACCCTAACCCTAACCCTAGCCCTAACCATAACCCTAACCCACACCTTAGTCCTACCCCTAGCTCAAAGCCTAACCCTTAGACTAAACATAACCCTAGGACTATCCCTAACCATAAACATAAACCTAGCCCTAATCCTATCGTTAATTCTAGGCCTAACCCTAGCTTTAACCATGGCCATTTCCTTAAATTTAACACTAAACCTAATGATAACACTAGGTCTAACTCTAACCAAAACCCTAACACAAATAATAAACCTAAACCTAGACCTAACCCTAAACATAACCTTTGCTGTAGCCCTAACCCTAACTCAAACCCTAACCCTTACCCTAAACTCAACAGTAAACCTAGCCCTAAAACTAAACTTAACCCTAAATCGAACCTTAACACTAAAGCTAACCTTACATCTAACCCAATATATTCCCCTAAACCTAAACCTAACCCTAATGAAAACCCAACCCTAGCCCTCAACCTAACCCTGACCATAACCATAACCATAACCCTACATCTAACACTAAACCTAAATCTCATCCTAGGACTAACCCTAGCTCAAAACCTAACCTTTACCCTAAACCTAACCTTAACCCAAACCTAAGCTAGTGTTACTAGCCCTAACCCAAACCCTAAGCCTAATTCTAGACCTAATCTTAACAATAAACTTAGACCTAACCCTAGCTCTAAACCTATACATTATCCTTCTGATAACCCTAATCCTAATACTAACCCTAGGCCTAACCCTAACTGTTTGGCTAACCTGAAATGTCTCCATTCCCCTAAAACCTATATTGAACCCTAAACCTAACCCTATGCATTACTCTAACCCTAACCCTAATGCTTATTTGAGACCTATCCTTAAAAATTAAGCTAAAACAAACCCTAACCCTGATACTGACCCTAAAATACACATAGCTCTAAACCTGACCCTTACCCTAAGCCTAACACTTACACTAGACCTAGACACAAAACTTACCCTAAGTCTACCTCTAAATGTAACACTGGAACTGACATTAGCCCTAGCCCTAATTATAGAACTCAACCTTCAACAAACCCTAGCACTCATTCTAGCCTTAAACCTAAACTTAATCAGATCCCAAACCCTAGTCCCTTACTCCTAACCCTAATCCAAACACTAGCCCTAACCCTAACACTAACGTAAACCTAATCTTAGCCCTAATTTAGCCCTGTTCCTAACCCTTGCCCTAACCCTAGTCATAAGATTAACTCTAACTCTCAACCTAGGCCCATCCCTTGTTCTAACCCAATCCCTAAGCAGAACCCTAATCCTAGACCTAATCCTAGGCCTATCCTTGGCCCTAGCTCTAACCTAGTTTTAACTTTAACTCTAAATCAAACAATAACCATAAGCTTAACCCTAACCCTAACACTAACTCTAAATCTAACTTTAACCCTAAGGTTAAAACTAAACCTAACATTAGCCCTAACCCTAATGCAAACCCTAAAACTAGCCCTAACCCTAGCCCTTGCCCTAAAACAAAACTGAACCATAGCCCTAACCCTAACCCTTAACATAAACCAAACCCTAACCCTAACCCTAGCCCTAATTTGAGTTTAATCTAAACCCTAAAACTAACCCTGAACCTGACTCTGACCATAACACTAACCCTAGCTCTAAATATAACCCTAACCATAAACCTAACCCTAACCCTAAATTTTGCCCTAAACATAACCCTGGTACTTACATTAGCCATAACCCTAACACTAGCACTAACTTAACAAACATCCTAGCCGTAATCCGAGCACTAACCACAGTTTTAACCCTAATCCTAACCCTAAACCTAGCCCTAACCCTAACCCTAACCCTAAAACTATCCCTAATCATAAATATAACCTTAGCCCTAACCCTAGCTGTAACCCTATCCATTGCCATAAACATAACCCTAACCCTAATGCTAAACCTAGTCCTAAACCTATCCCTATCCATTACCCTAATCTAAACCTAGACCCTAAAACTCACCCTATCATTAACTTAACACTAACCTTAATGCTAATTTGAGCCCTAACTTTAAAACTTAACCTAAACCCAATCATAACCCAGAACCCGACTGTAAAAATATTCCTAGCTCTAAACCTGACCCTAACCATAAAACTAACCCTTACACTACTTGTAGCCATAAACCTAACACTAAAATGATCTTTAACCAAAACCAAAGACCTGAATTTAGCACTATCCCTAAACTTAAAACAAACCCTAACCCTCATCCTACACCTAAACCTAGCCCTAATCATAACCCTAACCTTAACCATAGCCCTAACCTAATTCTAACCCTCACCCTCCCACTAAACCTAGCTATAAAACCATCCCTTACCCTAAACTCAATCCTAACCCTAACCCTAATGCTAGACCTAAGCTGAACATAAACGCTAGCCTTTATCCTAGCCCTAATTTAACCCTATCCCTAATTCTTATGCTAACCATAGACCTAAGACTAACTCTAACTCTGCTTTCTTCTGCAGTCTCTGCTTTCTTTCTGTTAAACATACGCCAAAGGAGAAGCATGCAAAAACAACTTTATCCGAGAGCACTTTAGGAGACAACAGGGAAATAAGCATGTAATTAACTACCTCCCGCAATTATTTGGTTAGATTTCTTTGATATTGTGCATTTTTCATCTCTTAGCTTGCCCAACTAGGCTTCACAACATTGGGACTTCTATGATCAAAGGTTATCTAAACAGGTTAGGGTTAAGGTTACAGTTGGGGTTAGGGCTAGGTTTAGAGTTAGTTTTGTTCAAATTTTCTTGATACTGGGCAGGATTCATATTTACCTAGCCTTACTATGTTTCCCAGGTTTGGGCCTTCTCAGTTCAATGGTTCGCTGTCAGTAACAGTTTGTATTTTGAGGTTTCACTTCAGGTTAGAGTTTAGTTTAGGGCTAGGGTTATGGTTAGAAATAGGTCTTGAGTTTGGTTAGGGTGAGGGTTAGAACTAGGGTTATGTTTAGGGTTATGTTTAGCATAAGGGTTAAGTTATGAGCTATGGTTAGAGCTAGAGCAAGGGTTAGGTTAAAGGTTCTGTCTAGGGATAGAATTATGGTAGTTTGAGGGTTAGAGTGAGGGTTAGGGCTAGGACTATCATTAGGGTTAGGGTTAGGTTTAGTGTAATGGATACGGTCAGATTTAGGTTTAGGTTTAGGGTTAGGGTTAGATTTAAATTTAGGGTTAAGTTTAGGGCTATGGTTATGTTTAGGTTTATGGTAAGGGTTAGGTTTTGATCTAGGGTTAGGGTTATAGTGAGTGTTAGGTTTAGGGTTAGGTCTAAGTTTAGTTTTCTGGTTAGGGTTAGGGATATGGTTAGGATTAAGACTAGGGTTAAAATAGGTCTAGGGTTAGGTTTAGGGTATTCTGTAGGTTTAGAGCTAGGGTACGGGCTAGGGTTAATGTGAGGATTAGGGCTAGGTTTAGGGTTAGATTTACGAATAGTTCTAGGTTTATGTTTATGATAAGGGTTAGGCTTTGATCTAGGGTTGGGACTAAGGCTAGGGTTAAGTTAGGATTAGGGCTGGGGTTAGGGTTAGGGGAATGCTCAGAACTAGGTTAAGGCCTAGGATTAGCTCTAGGTTTTGTGTTAGGTTTAGGCCTAGGGTTAGGGCTGTGGATAATGTAAGAACTAGCGTTATGAGGAGGGATGATTTTAGGTTTAGGGTTATGACTAGGTCTAGTGTTAGGTTTATATTTTCGGTTAGGGTCAGGTTTAGAGGTAGGTTTTTGTTAAATGCTGGTCAGTGATCAGGTTAGTGTTAGAGTTAGGTTTATAGCCAGAATTAGGACTAGGTTTAGGTCTAGGGATAGGGGTAGTGTTTAAATTAGAGTAAGGGTTATAGTTATGGCTAGGACTATGTTTTTGTTTAGGTCTAGGGCTAGAGTTAAGCTTAGATTTAGGATTAGATTTAGGTCTAAGGCTAATGGTCGAGTTACGTTTAGGAATAAGTTTATCAGTAGTGCCAGTGTTAGAGTTGGCCTTGGGTTAGGGTCAGGTTTAGACCTAAGTTTAGTGTTAGGGTCAGAATAAGGGTCAGGGTTATCATTTGATTTGGAGATAGGATTAGAGCTATAATGAGGGCTAGGTTCAGAACTATTAATGAGGTTAGGATTTTGGTTAGCCTAAGGATTAGTGATAGGTCTAGGGTTACCATTAGGGTTAGGGTTTTGCTTAGGGTAAGGGATAAGGTTAGAGCTAGGTTTAGGGTTAGAGTTAGGGTTAGGGTTAAAGCTAGGTTTAGAGCTTGGATTAGGGTTAGGGTTAGGGCTAGGGTTATGGCAATGGCTAATATTAGAACTAGGGTTAAAATTAGTGTTTGTTTTAGGGATAGGGTTAGGGGTAGGTCTAGTGTTAGGATTAGGTTTAAGGATAGGGTGATATTTAGAGCTAGGGTTAGTGTTAGGATATGAGTGAGGGTCAGGCTCATGGTTAGGACTCGAATTAGCAATAGGGTTACTGTTAGGTTTTTGTTTAAGATTAGGATGGGATCTAGAGGTAGGGTCACCTTTAGAATAAGAATCTGTTTCAGGGTTAGATTTAAGGTTAGGGTTAGGAGTCGAATTTAAGGCTCAGTTTAGGTCTAGATGTAGTTTTAGGTTGGTTTAATTTCAGGCTTAGGGTTAGGGCCATTGTTCAGTTTTGTTTAACTGCTAGGGTTAGGGTTAGGACTAGTTTTATGATTAACATTAGAGTTAAGACTAGTGTTAGTGTTATTTTTAGGCTTAGGCTTAGTGTTAGGGTTTGATTTAGAGTTAGGGTTAGTTCTAGTGTTAGGGCAAGGACTAAGGATAGGGCAAGCATTAATGCTAGCTTTAGGGCTAGGTTTTGGGTTATGGTAAGGAATAGGTTTAGAACTAGGGATAGGGCTAGTGTGAGAGTTAGAATTAGTCTTTGGTCTAGGGTTAGGGTTAGGTTAAATTACAAGGTTACTGGTGGGGCCAGTATTAGGGTTTGCTCTATGCTTAGGTTCAGGTTTAGATCTAGGGTTATTGTTTGTGGCAGAATAAGGGTCAGGATTAGTGTTAGGGTTTGGGATAGGATTAGAGCTAGAATGAGGACTAGAGTCAGGACTATTAAAAGGTTTCAGAATTTGGTTAGCCTAACAATTAGGAATAGGGTTACCATTAGTGTTAGAGTTTTGCTTAGGGTAAGGGATAAAGATAGAACTAGGATTAGGGTTAGAGTTAGGGTTAAAGCTAGGTTTAAAGCTAGGTTTAAAGCTTGAAATAAGGCAAGTTTTTGTTGTAGGGTTAGGGCTAGGGTTAGGGCAATATCTAATGTAAGAACTAGGGTTACCATTAGGTTTAGTTTTAGGGTTAGGGTTAAGGGTAGGTCTAGTGTTAGGGTTAGGTTTAAGGTTAGAGTGATATTTAGAGCTAGGGTTAGTGGTAGGATATGAATGAGGTTCAGGGTTAGGGTTAGGACTCAAATTAGGGATAGGGTTACTGGTAGGTTTGGTTTAAGTTTAGGATGGTGTTTATATCTAGGGTGAGTGTTAGGATATGAGTCAGTGTAGGGTTACTTTTAAGTTTGCATTTAGGAGTCAAATAAGGGCTAGGGCTAGTTCTAGATGTAGTGCTACTTTGGTTTAAGTTAAGGTTTAGGGTTAAGGCTTTAATTGGTTTTGTTTTACTGCTAGGGTTAGGGTTAGTGCTAATTTTATAATTAGTGTTAGTGTTAGGGCTAGTGTTAGTGTTAGGCTTAAGCTTAGGGTTAGGGTTAGATTTAGATTTAGGGTTAGATCTAGGTTTAGCGTTAGGACTGTGGATAGGGCAAGTGTTAGGGCTAGGGTTAGATTATGGTATGTAATAGGGTGAGAACTAGGGATAGGGATAGTGTGAATTAGAGTTAGTCTTAGGGTGTGGATTAGGGAAATGGATAAATTAGGGCTAGGATTAGGGCTATGGTTAGTGTTCAGCTTAAATGTAGAGTAGGGTTTTTGTTAGTATTAAGTTTAGGGTAAGGGATGATGTTATAGCTAGGTTTAGAGGTAGGGTGATATTTAGAATTAGGGTTAGGGCTGTGGTTATGGTTAGGGTTATGACTAAGATTAGGTTTAGTGCTAGGATGAGGGCTGGTGTTTGTTTTAGGGTTAGAGCTAGGATTTGGTGTATGGCTAATTTCAGGTCTAGAATTATGTTTAAAGATAATTTTATGTTTAGGATTATGGCTATGCCTAGTGTAAGGGTTAGGTTTAGGGGTAGGGTCAGGTTGAGGGCTAGGGGTATTATTATGGACAAGGTCTGGGTTAAGGTTTGGGATAGATTGAAGTCTAAAGTTAGGGATCAAATTAGCATTGGGGTTAGGGTTACAGTAATGATAGGTTTAGTATTAGGGTTTGGGTTAGGTTTACGGTTATGGATAGAAATAGGTTTAGAGATAGCATTAGGTTTAGGCCTAGGTTTAGCATTAGGAATAGGGTTATGTTTATGGTAAAGGATAAGGTTAGGGCTAGGGTTATGGTTAGGGCTTGGGTTAGGTTTAAAACTCGGGATAGGGCTCAGATTATGGATAGGTTTTGGGTTAAGTTAGTGCTAGGGTTAGGGTTATGGCTAATGTAAGTATTAGAGTTACATTTAGGGCTAATTTTAGGGTTACATTTAGAGCTAGGTTGAGTGTTGGAGTTTGGTTTAAGGTCAGGTTGATGTTTAGAGCTAGGGTTAATGTTAGTGTCAGAGTCAGGGTCAGAGTTATTTTTAGGGTTTGGCTTAAAACTCGAATTAGGTGTAGGGTTAGGGGTAAGTGTATCATTAGGGTTTCATTTAGTTTAAATATTAGTGTTAGAGCTATGTTTCAGTTTTGTTTTAGGCTAGGGCTAGGGTTAGGGCTAATATTAGAATTAGTGTTAGGATTAGGGCTAGTGTTTGGATTAGGCTTAGGCTTCAGTTTAGGGATTAAATTTAAAGATAGGTGTTGATCTAAAGTTAGTTCTAGGGCTAAGGATAGAGCAAGGGTTAGGACAATGGTTAGGGCTAGGGTTAGGGTTATGTTAAGGAATAGGGTTAGAACTAGTGATAGGGCTAGTGTGAAAGTTAGAGTTCATCTTATGGCTAGGTTTAGGGTTATGGTTAGGGCTAGGGCTAAATTAGGGCTAAGGTTAGTGTTAGGTATAGGATTAGGTTTAGGGTTAGAGTTAGTGTTAGGTTTAGTTTAAAGGGTTATAGCAAACGTGAGGGCTTGGTGAGGGTTAGTATTAGGGTTAGGGACAAGGTTAGGGTAAGGGTAATGATTAAGGCTAGGGTTTAGGGCTAGGATGAAGGCTAGAGTTTGTATTAAGTTTAGAGCTATTATTAGGTCTAGGGCTAATTTCAGGTCTAGGGTTACAATTAGGGAAACATTTACTGTTTGGTTTATGGCTTGGTCAAGTGTAAGGGTTAGGTTAAGGTTAAGGGTCAATTTTAGAGCTAGGGTTATTATTAGGGTCAGAATCAAGGTTAGGGTTTAGGTTAGGGTGTAAGTTTAGGACTCAAATTAGCATTAGACTTATAGTTAGGGTAGTGACAGTGTTAGGTTTAGGGTTTAGTTGTGGTTTGGTGTAATGGATAGGGTTAGGTTTAGGCCTAGTATTAGCATAAGGGATAGGGTTATCATTAGTGTATGGATAGAGTTAGACCTGTTTAGGTCTAGAGTTATGTATGGGGTTAGGCTTTTGTTTGGGTAGTGTTAGGTTTAAGTTAAGGGTTAAAGCTAGGATAAGAACTCTGATTAAGTCTATGTTTTGTGTTACGTTAGGGCTAGGTTTAATGCTATGGCTACTGTATGAAGTAAGGTTCTGATTAGCGTTAGTTATAAGGTTAGGGTTAAGGCTAGGTCTAGTGTTTGGTTTAGATTGACAGTTACAATGATTTTGAAGCTAGGTTTAGTGTTAGGGTCTGAGTCGGGGTCAGGGTTAGTTTTTAGGTTAGGGTTAGGACTAGAATTAGGGATAAGGTTAGGGACAGGGTTGGGGCAAAGTTTAAGTTTAGGGTTTGGTTTAGGTTAAGGGTTACAATTAGGGCTATAACTCGCTTTTGCTTTAGGGGTAGGGATGGGGTTAGGGCTAAGATTAGGTCTAGGTTTAGGGTGATGGTAAGGGAAAAGGTTAGAACTACAGTATAGGTCTAAGGCAAGAGTTATAGTTAGTCTTAGGGCTAGGGTTATGTTTAGTGTTAGGGTTAGGTTAAGGTTTAAGGATAGGGCTCAAATTAACATTAGGATTATGTTTAGGGTTAGGATAATGGAAAGGGTTAGCATTATGGATAGGGTTAGGGCTAAGATTAGGGCTAGTGTTAGTGTTAGGGCTAGGCCTAAAATTAGAGTTAGGGATAGGATTAAAGCTAGGTTTAGATCTGGGATTAGGGCAAGTGTTAATGTTAGTTAGGCCTAGGTTTAGAGCTAGGATTAGTGTTAGGGTTTGGATTAGGGTTAGATTAAGGGTAAGGGATGAGATTATACCTAGGTTTAGGGATAGGGTGAGGATTAGAATTAGGGTTAGGGTTAAGCTTAGGGTTATGATGAAGGCGAGGATTATGTCTAGGATGTGGGTTAAGGTTTGTGTTAGGGTGAGGACTAGGATTAGAGCTTGGGCTAATGTCAGGTCTAGGGTTATCTTTAGGGATAGTTTTAGGGTTAGGTTTATATCTAGGTCTATTTTAAAGGTTAGTTTTATGGTTAGGGTCAGATTTAGAGCAAGGGGTATTATTAGGGTCAGGGTTAGGGTTGAGGTTAGGTTATGGTTTATGGTTAGGGCTCAAATTAGCATTATATTTAGTGTTTGGTTAATGATAGTTTTAGGTTGAGGGTTCAAGTTAGGTGGAGGGTAATGGATAGTGTTAGAGATGGGCATAGGATTAGGGTTTGGCCTAGGGTTAGCATAAGGGGTAGGATTATTCTTAGGATAATGTATAGGGTTAGAGCTAGGGTTAGGGCTAGGGTTATGCTTAGGATTGGGTCTAAGGTCAGGCTTAGGCTTAGGGTTATGGCTATGGTTAGTGTTAGGGTTAGTTTTAGGGTTAAAGATAGGGTAGGGCTTGGATTAGGGCTAGGTTTTGCAATAGGTTAGGGCTATGACTAAATTAAGATCTTGTTATGATTGGGCTAATTTTAGGGTTAATGTTAGGGCTAGGTATAGTTTCAGGGTTAGGGTGATGTTTAGAGCTAGGGTTAGTGTTAGTGCCAGGGTCAGTGTTCAGATTAAGATTATGGTTAGAATTAAAGCCAGAATTAGGACGAGGGTTAGATCTAGTGGAAGAGTTAGTGTTTGGCTTAGGCTAAGTGTTATTATTAGGGCTAGGTCTAGGTTTTTCTTTAGGTCTATGGCTAGAGTTATGGCTAGATTTAGGATGAGGTTTAGGTCTAGGGCTAGTGTTAGGGTTATGTTTAGGTATAAGGTTACTGGTAGGGGTAGTGTTAGAGTTTCGTTTAGGGTTAGCTTCAGGTTTAGACCTACGATTAGTGTTAGGGTGAGAATAAGGGTCAGGGTTAGGATTAGTTTTTGGGTTATAGTTAGAGCTAGAAATAGGTGTAGTGTTAGCACTAGTAATAGCATTAGGGTTTGGGTTAAGTTAAGGATTAGGGTTAGAATTAGGATTAGAATTAGTGTTAGGGTTTGGCTTAGGCCTAGGGTTAGCATTAGGGCTAGGGTTATGTTTATGGTAATGGATAAGTTTAGGGCTAGAGTTTTGGTTAGGGCTTGGGTTAGGTTTAAAACTCCGGATAGGGCTCAGATTATGGCTAGGTTCTGGGTTAAGTTAGTGCTAGTGTAGGGTTATGGCTAATGTAAGTACTAGAGTTACATTTAGGGCTAATTTTAGGGTTAAGTTTAGGGCTAGGTTGAGTGTTGTGGTTAGGTTTAAGGTTAGGGTGATGTTTAGAGCTAGGGTTAATGTTAGTGTTAGAGTCAGTGTCAGAGTTAGTTTTAGGGTTTGGCTTAAAACTCGACTTAGGTCTTGAGTTAGGGGTAGGTGTATTGTTAGGGTTTAGTTTAGTTTAAGGATTAGTGTTAGAGCTATGGCTCAGTTTTGTTTTAGGCTAGTGCTAGGGTTAGGGCTAGTTTTAGGATTAGTGTTAGGCTTAGGGCTAGTGTTTGGGTTAGGCTTAGGCTTCAGGTTAGGGTTATATTTAAAGATAGGTGTTGATCTAAAGTTAGTTTTAGGGCTAAGGATAGGGAAAGGGTTAGGGCAATGGTTAGGGCTAGGGTTAGGGTTATGGTAAGGAATAGGGTTAAATCTAGTGATAGGGCTAGTGTGAGAGTTAGATTTCGTCTTATGGCTAGGTTTAGGGTTATGGTTAGGGCTAGGGCTAAATTAGGGCTAGGGTTAGTGTTAGGTTTAGGCTTAGGTTTAGGGTTAGAGTTAGGGTTACGTTTAGTTTAAAGGAACGGGTTGTAGCAAATGTGAGGTCTTGGTGAGGTTTAGTATTAGGGTTAGGGACAGGGTTAGGGTAAGGGTTATGATTAAGGCTAGGGTTTAGGACTAGGATGAGGGCTAGAGTTTGTATTAAGTTTAGGGCTAGTATTAGGGCTAGGGCTAATGTCAGGTCTAGGGTTACAATTAGGGAAACATTTAGTGTTTGGCTTATGGCTTGGTCAAGTGTAAGGGTTAGGTTAAGGGTAAGGGTCAATTTTAGAGATAGGGTTAGTGTTAGTGTCAGGGTCAGTGTTCAGATCAGGATTATGGTTAGGAATAAAGCCAGAATCAGGACGAGGGTTAGATCTAGTGGAAGAGTTAGTGTTTGACTTAGGCTAAGGGTTATTATTAGGGCTAGGTCTAGATTTTCTTTAGGTCTTTGGCTAGAGTTATGGCTAGATTTAGGATGAGGTTTAGGTCTAGGGCTAGTGTTAGGGTTATGTTTAAGTAAAAGGTTACTGGTAGGGGTAGTGTTAGAGTTTGGTTTAGGGTTTGGTTCAGGTTTAGACCTACAATTAGTGTTAGGGTCAGAATAAGGATCAGGGTTAGGATTAGGTTTTGGGTTATGGTTAGAGCTAGAATGAGGGATAGTGTTAGCTCTAGTAATAGCATTAGGGTTTGGGTTAAGTTAAGGATTAGGCTTAGAATTAGGATTAGAATTAGTGTTAGGGTTTGGCTTAGGGTAGGGGCTTGGGTTAGAGCTAGGGTTAGGGGTAGAGTTAGGGTTAAACCTAGGTTTAGATCTCAGATTAGGGATAGTTTTTGTGTTAGCATTAGGGCTAGGGTTAGAATAATGTCTAATGTAAGAACTAGGGTTATAATTTGGGTTAGTTTTAGGGTTATGGTTAGATGTTAGACCTCCAGTGTTAGGATTAGGTTTAAGGATAGGGTGATATTTAGAGCTAGTGTTAGTTTTAGATTAATAGTCAGGGTCAGGGTTAGTTTTAAGGTTAGGGTTAGACTCAAATTAGAGCTAGGGTTACTGTATGTGTTTGGTTTAAGGTTAGGATGGTGTTTAGAGCTAGGGTGAGTGTTAGGATATGAGTCAGAGTCAGGGTTAGTATTAAGGTTAAGGTTAGGACTCGAATTAAGGCTAGGGTTAGGTCTAGGTGTAGTATTATGATTTGGATTAAGTTACGGTTTAATATTAGGGCTACTGCTTGGTTTTGATTTACTGCTAGGGTCAGGGTTAGGGCTAGTATTACGAGTTGTGTTAGTGATAGGGCTAGTTTTTTATGTTAGGCTTAGGCTTAGGGTTAGTGTTAGATTTAGAGTTAGGGATAGATCTAGGGTTATGGCTAGGAATAAGGACAGGGCAAGGTTTATGGCTAGGGTTAGAGCTAGGTTTAGGTTTAGGTAAGGGATAGGGTTAGAACTAGGGATAGGGCTAGTGTGAAAGTAAGAGTTAGTCTTAGGGCTGGGTTGGTGTTAGAAATAGGGTTAAATTAGGGCTAGAATTAGGGCTAGGGTTATGGTTCAGCTTAGGCCTAGCAATAAGTTTAGGGTTAGGGTTATGTTTAGGGTAAGTATTGGCATTATGGCTAGGTATAGAGGTAGGGGGAGGGTTAGAATTAGGGTTAGGCCTATGGTTAGGGTTAGGGTTATGATTAAGGCTATTTTTAGGGCTAGGATGAGGGCTAGGGTTTGTTTTAGGGTAGGGATAGGATTAGGGCTAGGACTAATATCAGGTCTAGGGTTATTGTTAAAGATAGTTTTAGGGTTAGATTTATGGATACAGGTAGTGTAAGGGTTATGTTTAGTTTTAGGTCAGGTTTAGAGCTAGGGGTATTATTAGGGTCAGAGCCTTGGTTAGGGTTTGGTATTATGGTTTAAAATTGGGGCTTGATTTAGCATTAAGGTTGGGGTTAGGGTAATGATAGGTTGATGTTTAGGGTTTATGTTTGGTTTAGGGTAATGCATAGGGTTAGTATTATGGATAGGTTTAGGTTTAGGCCTAGCATTAGCATTAGTGTTAGGGTTATAGTTATGGCGATAGATAGGGTTAGAGCTAGGGTTATGGTTATGATTAGGGCTAGGGTTAGGGTTACTACTAGAGTTAAAGCTTGGGTCAGATCTTGAATTAGGGCTAGGTTTTGTGTTAAGTTAGTGGTAGTGTTAGGGTTATGGCTAATGTAAGTACCAGAGTTACATTTAGGACTAAATTTAGGTTTAGGGTTGGGCTAGTTCTAGTGTTAGGTTTAGTTTTAGGGTTAGGATTATGTTTAGAGATAGGGTTAGTGTAATGGTCAGATTCAGGGTCAGGGTTAGTTTTAGAGTTCAGCTTAAACCTCGAATTAGGTTTATGTTTAGGGTTAAGCTTTGGGTTTGGTTTACATTAAGTGTTAGGTTTAGGGCTATATCTGGTCTTTTGTTTTAGGGCTAGGGCTAGTATTAGGGCTAGTTTTAGGATTAGCATTAGGGTTAGGGCTATTGTTAGGTTTAGGTTTGGGCTTAGGGTTAAAGTTAGATTTAGAGTTAGAGTTAGATCTAGGATAGGGCTAGGGTTAGGGCTAAGATTATTTTTCCAGTAAGGGATAGGGTTAGAATTAGGGATGCAGCAAGGGTGAGAGTTAGAGGTAGTCTTCGGGCTAGGGTTAGGGCTAAAGCTAGGGATAGGCATAAATTAGGGCTAAGATTAAGGCTAGGGTTAGTGTTAGGGTTAGGCCTAAGGCTAGGGTTAGGGTTAGAATTAAGGCTAGGTTTGGGTCTAGGATAAGGGCTGGGGTTTTTGTTAGGGTTAGGGATAGAAGTAGGGCTAGTGCTAATGTCAGGACTAGGGTTACATTTGGGGATCGATTTAGAATGTTTTATGGCTAGGTCCAGTGTAAGAGTTAGGTTTAGGGTAGGGGTCAGGTTTAGAGCTAGGGGAATTATTAAGGTAAGGATCAGGGTTTGAATTTACTTGAGGTTACGGTTTAGGTTTAGGGCTCTAATTAGCTTTAGGGTCAGGGTTAGGGTATTGATAGGTTTTTGTTTAGGCTTCAGTATATGTTTAGGGTAAGTGATAAGGTTAGGGTTAGCAATAGGGTTATGGTTAGGTCTAGAGTTAGCATTAGGGTAAGGGTTATGGTTAGGAGAATAGATATGGATACAGCTTAGTTTAGGGCTAGGATTATGGTTAGAAATAGGTCTTGAGTTAGGTTTAGGGTTAGGGTTAGTTCCAGGGTTAGGTTTAGGTATATGTTTTGTGTAAGGGTTGGGTTTTGAGCTAGGTTTAGGGATAGGGTGAGGGTTAGGTTTAGGGTTAGGTCTAGGGATAAGATTGCAGTACTTTTAGTGTTAGAGTTAGGATTAGTGCTATGGTCATCTTTATGGGTAGTGTTAGGTTTAGATTAATGGATAAGATTAGATGTAGGTTTAGGTTTAAAGTTAGAGTTAGATTGAGGGTTAGGCTTAGGTTTATGGCTATGGTTATGGTTAGGTTTATGGTAAGGCTTAGTGTTTGAGCTAGGGTTATGTCTATAGTGAGGGTGAGGTTTAGGGTTATGTCTAGGATTAGTTTTCTGGTTATGTTTTGGTTTAGGGTTAGGCCTAGGGTTATCAATAGAGTTAGGGTTATGTTTAGGGTAATGGGTATCTTTAGAGCTAGGTTTAGTGCTACAGTTAAGGTTAGGATTAGGGCTAGTTTTAGGATTAGACTTTGGGATAGGTGTAGGTTTATATTTGGGGTAAAGGTTAGAGATTTTGAGCCACGGTTAGGACTAAGGCGAGGGTTAGGGTAGGGGTATGGCTTACTGTTTGTGTTAGGGTTACGCCTAAGGCTAGGTTTAGGCTAGGATATGATCTAGGTTTTGTGTTAGGTTTAGGCTTAGGGTTAGGGCTATGGGTAATATAAGAGCTAGGGTTATGATTAGGGCTAGTTGTAGGGTTAGAGTCATGCCTAGGTCTAGTGTTAGGTTTAGATGTTGTTTAGGCTCAGTTTTAGAGATAGTTTTACTGTTAAAGGCAGGGTTAGTGTTGAGGGAAGAGTTAGGGTTAGGGTGAAAGCCAGAATTAGGACAAGGTTAGGTTTAGGTTTAGGGTTAGTGTTTGTTTTAGGTTAAGGGTTATTGTTAGGGCTAGAATTAAGTTTTTCTTTAGGTCTAGGGCTAGCGTTATCACTAGATTTAGCATTAGGTTTAGGTCTAGGGCTAGTGTTAGGCTTAGTTTTAGGTATAAGGTTATTATAAGTCTTGTTTCAGGTTTCAGTTTAGGTTTAGGTTCATTTTTAGACCTATAATTAGTGTTAGTGTCAGAATAAAGGTGAAGGTTAGGCTTAGGTTTTGGGTTAGATTTAGAGCTAGAATGAGTGCTAGGGTTCGGACTAGTAATAGGGTTAGGGTTTGAGATAGGATTAGGATTAGGACTAGAGTTAGCATGATGGATAGGTTTTGGCTTAGGGTAAGGGATATGGTTAGGGCTAGAGTTAGGGTTAGGTTTAGGACTAGGGTTTGGGTTAAAGTTCGGATTAAATCTAGTGTTAGGGCTCAGATTAGGGCTATTTTTGTGTTATGGTTAAGGTTAGAGTTCAGGCTAAGGCCAATGTAAGAACTAGGTTTACGATTAAGTTTAGTTTTAGGGATGGGATTTGGGCTGGTCTAGTGTTAGCAATAGCTTTAGGGTTAGGGTGATATTTAGAGCTATGGTTAGTTTTAGGCCTAGGACTTGAATTAGAGCTAGGGTTATGGCTAGTTGTCCAATTAGGGTTTGGTTTAGGTTAAGGTTTAGGGTTAGAGCAATGGATTAGTTTTGTTTTAGGGCTAGGGCTAGGGTTAGGGCTAGTTTTAGGATTAGAAATGGTATTAGGGCTAGTGGTAGGGTGAGGTTTAGGCTTAAGTTTAGGGTTAGATTTCGAGTTATGGTTACATCTAGGGTTATCTATGGCTACGATGAGGTCTAAAGTTGGGGCTAAGGTAACAAATAGGGTTAAAAATAGAAATAGGGCTAGGGTAAGAGTGAGTTAGTCTTAAGACTAGGGTTAGGGGTAGGGTTAGGGTTAGGGCTTAATTAGGGCTAGGATTAGAGCTAGGGTTAGTGTTAGTGTTAGGCCTATGGTTAAGGCTAGGGTTAGAGTTTGTTTAATTGTTAGGGTTAGGGTGAGTTTTAGGGGATGTGATGGGGTTATAGTTAGGTTCAGGGCTAGGTCGAGGGTTAAAATTCGGGATAGAGCCAGGGTGAGGGTTTGGATTAGAATTAAGGCTAGTTTTAGGGCTAGGATGAGGGCTAGGTTTTGTGTTAGTGTAAGGGCTAGAATTCGGGCTAGGACTAATGTCATGTCTGGAGTTATGGTTAGGGTTAGGTTTATGGCTAGGTCTAGTGTAAGGGTTAGGTTTAGGGTAATGGTCAGTTTTAGAGCTAGGTGTATCATTAGGGTTAAATTCCAGGTTAGGGCTTACTTTAGGTTAAGGTTTAGGGTTAGGGCTCAAATTAGCCTTAGGGTTAGGGTTAGAGTAATGAATAGGATTAGGTTTAGGGTTCAGGTATAGAGTAATGTACAGGGTTAGTTTTAGTTATAGTGTTAGGTTTAGGCCTAGGGTTAGCATTTGGGATAGGCTTATGTGTAGGATAATGGATAGAGTTAGTGCTAGTGTTAGGGATTGGGTTAAGGTTAGAATTAGGACTAGGGATAGGATTAAGCCTAGGGCTAGTGTTTGTGTTAGGTTTAGGTTAAGTATTTATGGTTAGGGCTAGGGCGAGGTTTAGGGTTAAAGTCAGGGCTATGGTTAGAATTAGGTTAGAGTTAGGGCTAGGGATATCATTAGTGTTAGGGTTATATTTAAGGTAATGGATAGAATTTGAGATAGGATTTATGCTATGGTTACAGTTAGGATTAGGGAAAGGGTTAGTGTTATGGTTATATTTAGGGTAAGAGGTAGAGTTTGAGATAAGTTTAGGACTAGGCAAGTGTGATGGTTAGGGTTAGGGCTAGGCTTAAGGTTAGGCTTACACCTAGTTTTAGTGCTACATTTAGGGCTAGGTTTTGAGGGAGGTTAATGGCTAGTATTAGGACTATGGGTAATGTAAGAACAAGGATTGTGGTTATGGTTAGTTTTAAGTTTAGGGTTATGGATAGGTCTAGTTTTAGGGGTATGTTTTGGGTTAGGATAAATTTTAGAACTAGGGTTTGTGTTAGGGTAAGGGACAGTGTTCAGGTTAGCATTGGATTTAGGGTTTGGAGCACAATTTTACTAGGGTTAGTTCTAGGGGTATTGTTAGTCATTGTGTTAAACAAATGGTTATTGTCAGTGCTAGAGCTAGGTTTTTGTTTAGGGCTAGGGCTAGAGTTATGGCTATATTTTGGATTAAGTTTAAGTCTAGTATTAATGTTATGGTTAGGTTTATGTATAGGTTTACTGACAGGGCTAGTGTTAGTGTTTGGTTTAGGGTTAGGGTCAGGCTTAGACCTAGGGTTAGTGTTAGGGTCAGAATAAGTGTTAGGGATAGGCTTAGGGTTTGGGTTAGGGTTAGAGATAGAATGAAGCCTAGGGTTAGGACTAGTAATAGAGTTAGTGTTTGGGGCAGGCTGAGGATTAGGGTTAGATCTAGGGTAGCATTATGGTGAGGGCTTGGCTTAGGGCAAGGAATAGGGTTAGAGTTAGGGTCAGGGTTAGGATTAGGATTAGCATTAGGGTTAAAGCTAGGGTTAGAGTTCAGATTAAGGCTAGGTTTTGTGTTAGGGTTAGGGCTATTGCTAATGTAAGACCTGGCATTACCATTAGGGCTAGTTTTAGGATTAGGTTTAGGGCTAGGTATAGTGTCCGGGTTAGGTTTATGGTTAGGGTGATGTTTAGAGCTAGGTTTAGTTTTAGGATCAGAGTCAGGGTCATTGTTAGTTGTATGGTTAGGCTTTGGACTCAAATTAGGTCTAGGGTAATGGCTAGGCATAGCGTTAGGGTTTGGTTTAAGTTAAGGTTTAGGATTAGAGTTGTAGCTCAGTTTTGATTAAATGCTATGGCTATAGTTAGGGATAGTTTTCAAATTAGGATTAGGGCTAGTGTTAGAGTGAGGTTTAGGTTTAAGGTTAGGGTGAGATTTAGAGTTAGGGTTATGATTTGCCCAGACTGAGTCAGGAGGATACTCACAACTTAAACAGACCAATATCAATAGATGAAATAGAAGAAGCAATCAAAAGACTACCAACCAAGAAAAGCTCAGGACCAGATGGGTATACAGGACAGTTTTACAAAACCTTTAAGAAGAATTAATACCAATACTTTTCAAGTTATTTCAGGAAATAGGAAAAGAGGGAGCTCTGCCAAATTCATTCTATGAGGCCAACATCACCCTGATTCCGAAACCAGACAAAGACACCTCAAAGAAAGAAAACTATAGACCAATATCTCTGATGAACCTAGACGCAAAAATCCTCGATAAAATTCTGGCGAGTCGGATACAAAGGCACAGCAAAAAAAATTGTGCACCATGATCAAGTAACATTCATTCCTGGGATGCAAGGATGGTTCAGTATGCAGAAATCAAAAAATGTTATTCAGCACATCAATAGACTTAAAGATAAGAACCATATGATCATCTTGATAGACGTAGAAAAAGCATTCAACAAAGTACAGCATCCCTTTATATTCAAAACATTAGAAAAACTAGGGATAACAGGAACTTACCTCGACATTGTAAAAGCTCTATATGCTAAGCCTCAGGCTAGCATCATTCTGAATGGAGAAAAATTGAAGGCATTCCCTCTAAAATCTGGAACAAGACAGGGATGCCCTCTATCACCACTTCTATTCAATATAGTTCTCGAAACACTGGCCAGGGCAATTAGACAGACGAAAGCAATTAAATGCATAAAAATAGGAAAAGAAGAACTTAAATTTTATCACTATTTGCGGAAGACATGATTCTCTACCTAGAAGACCCAAAAGGGTCTACAAAAAAAAAAAAATACTAGAACTAATAAATGAATTCAGCAAAGTGTCAGGATATAAAATCAACACGCATAAATCAAAGGCATTTCTGTATATCAGCGACAAAACTTCTGAAACGGAAATGAGGAAAAACACTCCATTCACAATATCCTCAAAAAAATAAAATATTTGGGAATCAACCTAATAAAAGAGGTGAAAGATTTATACAATGAAAACTACAGAACCCTGAAAAGAGAAGTAGAAGAAGATCTTAGAAGATGGAAAAATATACACTGTTCATGGATAGGCAGAACTAACATCATCAAAATGGCGATTTTACCCAAAGTTCTCTATAGGTTTAATGCAATGCCAATCAAAATCCCAATGGCATTTCTTGTAGACATAGATAAAGTAATCATGAAATTCATATGGAAAAATAAAAGACCCAGAATAGCAAAAGCAATTCTAAGCAAGAAGTGTGAATCAGGAGGTATAGCGATACCAGATTTCAAACTATATTACAGAGCAATAGTAACAAAAACAGCATGGTACTGGTACCAAAACAGGCGGGTGGACCAATGGTACAGAATAGAGGACACAGAGACTAATCCACAAAGCTAAAACTATCTTATATTTCATAAAGGAGCTAAAAGCATGCAATAGAGGAAGGATAGCATTTTCAACAAATGATGTTGGGAAAACTGGAAATCCATATGCAACAAAATGGAACTGAATCCCCTCCTCTCGCCATGCACAAAAGTTAACTCAAAGTGGATTAAGGAGCTCGATATCAAATCAGAGAATCTGCGTCTGATAGAAGAAAAAGTTGACTCTGATCTACATATTGCGGGGTCTGGCTCCGAATTCCTTAATAGGACACCCATAGCACAAGAGTTAATAACAAGTATCAACAAATGGGACTTACTTAAACTGAAAAGATTTTTTTTTTCTCAGCAAGAGAAACAATAAGAGAGGTAAATAGGGAGCCTACATCATGGGAACAAATTTTTGCTCCTCACACTTCAGATAGAGCCCTTAAATCCAGAGTATACAAAGAACTCAAAAAATTAGACAATAAAATAAGAAATAACCCAATCAACAAATGGGCCAAGGACCTGAACAGACACTTCTCAGAGGAGGACATACAATCAATCAACAAGCACATGAAAAAATGCTCACCATCTCTAGCAGTCAAAAAAATGCAAATCAAAATCACCCTAAGATACCATCTCACTCCAGTAAGATTGGCAGCCATTATGAAGTCAAACAACAAGTGCTGGCGAGGATGTGGGGAAAAGGGTACTCTTGTACACTGCTGGTGGGACTGCAAACTGGTGCGGCCAATTTGGAAAGCAGTATGGAGATTCCTGGGAAAGCTGGGAATGGAACCACCATTTGACCCAGCTATTGGCCTTCTCGGACTATTCCCTGAAGACCTTAAAAGAGCGTACTACAGGGATACTGCCACATCGATGTTCATAGCAGCACAATTCACAATTGCTAGACTGTGGAACCAATCCAGATGCCCTCCAATAGATGAATGGATAAAAAAAAATGTGGCAGTTATACACCATGGAGTATTACACAGCACTAAAAAATGACAAAATCATGGAATTTGTAGGGAAATGGATGGCACTAGAGCAGACTATGCTTACTGAAGCTAGCCAATCCCTAAAAAAAAAATACCAAATGTCTTATTTGATATAATGAGAGCAACTAAGAACAGAGCAGGGAGGAAGAGCAGGAAGAAAAGATTAACATTAAACAGATACATGAGGTGGGAGGGAAAGGGAGAGAAAAGGGAAATTGCATGGTAATGGAAGGAGACCCTCATTATTATACAAAATTACATATAAGAGGTTGTGAGGGGAATGGGAGGGGAGGGGGGATAGTAGAGGATAGGAAAGGTAGCAGAATACAACAGTTACTAATAGGGCCTTACGTAAAAATGTGGATGTGTAACCGATGTGATTCTGGAATCTGTATTTGGGGTAAAATTGGGAGTTCATAACCAACTTGAATCTAATGTATGAAATATTATATGTCAAGAGCTTTATAATGTTTTGAACAACCAATAAAAAAATAAAAATTAAAAAAAATAGAGTTAGGGTTAGATCTAGGTTTAGGGCTAGGGCTAAGTTTGGGGCTAGGGTTAGGGCTAGGCTTTGGGTCATGGTAAGGGATAATGTTAGAACTAGGGATAGGGTTAGGGTGAGAGTTTAAGTTATTCTTAGGGCTAGGGGTATGATTAGGTTTAGGGTTAGGGCTAAATTAGGTCTAGAATTAGAGCTTGCATTAGTATTAGGGCTAGACCTTGGTTTAGGGCTAGGGTTAGAATTAGGGTTAGGATACGTTATGATATTATAGCTAGGTTAAGGGCTAGGGTGAGGGTTCACTTTAGGTTTAGGTCTAGTGTTAGGGTTTGGGTTAAGGCTAGGTTAGGGCAAGGATGGGGGCTATGTTTTATTTATTTATTTATTTTTTATTGGTTGTTCAAAACATTACAAAGCTCATGACATATCATATATTTGATTCGAGTGAGTTATGAACTCCCATTTTTACCCCAAATACAAATTGCAGAATCACAACAGTTACACATTCACAATTTTTACATAATGCCATATTAGTGACTATTGTATTCTTCTGCCTTTCCTATCCCCTACTATCCCCCCTTCCCTCCCTTCCCATCTCCCTCTCTACCTCATCTGCTGTTGTTCAGTTCTCTCCCTTCCCCCCCCTTTCCCCTCACAACCTCTTATATGTAATTTTGTGTTACATTGAGGGTCTCCTATCCTTTCCATATGCTTTCCCTTCTCTCTCCCTTTCTCTCCCCCCACTCATCTCTATTTAATGTTAATGTTTTCCTCATGCTCTTCCTCCCTGTTCTGTTCTTATTTGCTCTGTTTATATCAAAGAAGACATTTGGCATTTGTTTTTTAAGGATTGGCTAGCTTGGCTTAGCGTAATCTGTTCTAATGCCATCCATTTCCCTGCAAATTCTATGATTTTTTCATTTTTTAGTGCTGGGTAATACTCCATTGTGTATAGATACCACATTTTTTTATCCATTCATCTATTGAAGGGCATCTAGGTTGGTTCCACAGTCTAGCTATTGTGAATTGTGCTGCTATGATCATTGATGTGGCAGTATCCCTATAGTACGCTCTCTTAAGATCCTCAGGGAATAGTCCGAGAAGGGCGATAGCTGAGTCAAATGGTGGATCCATTCCCATCTTTCCCAGGAATCTCCATACTGCTTTCCAAATTGGCCTCACCAATTTGCAGTCCCACCAGCAGAGTACAAGTGTACCCATTTCCCCACATTCTTGCCAACACTTATTGTTGTTTGACTTCATAATGGCTGCCACTCTTACTGAGTGAGATGGTATCTTAGGGTGGTTTTAATTTGCATTTTTTTGACTGCTAGAGATGGTGAGCATTTTTTCATGTGCTTGTTGATTGATTGTATGTCCTCCTCTGAGAAATGTCTGTTCAGGTCCTTGGCCCATTTGTTGATTGGGTTATTTGTTATCTTAATGTTTATTTTTTTTGAGTTCTCTGTATACTCTGGATATTAGGGCTCTATCTTAAGTGTGAGGGGTAAAAATTTGTTCCCAGGATGTAGGCTCTCTATTTATCTCTCTTATTGTTTCCCTTGCTGAGGAAAAACTTTTTAGTTTAAGTAAGTCCCATTTGTTTATTCTTGTTATTAACTCTTGGGCTATGGGCGTCCTATTAAGGAATTTGGAGCCCGACCCCACAGTATATAGATCATAGCCAAATTTTTCTTCTATCAGACGCAGTGTCTCTGATTTGATATCTGGATGCTTGATCCATTTTGATCCATTTAGCATAAGGGCTAACATTAGGTCTAGGGCTAATGTCAGTTCTAAGGTTATGGTTAGGGATAGTTTCAGGATTAGTTTTATGGCTGTGTACATTGTAAGGGTTAGGTTGAGTGTTAGGGTCTCTTTTAGAGATAGGGATATTATTAGGGTCAGGGTCATGGTTAGGGTTTGTTTAGGGTAAGGTTTAGAGTTAGGGCTCAACTTAGGTTAGGATTGTTTAGGGTTAGGATAATGGATATGGTTAGGTTTAAGTTTCAGGTTAGGTTTAGGGTAATGAATAGGGTTAGGGATATGGATACAGTTAGGGTTATCCTAGGATTAGTATTGGGGTTAGCGATAGGGTTAAGGTAATAGGATTAGAGCTAGAGTTAGGGCTAGGGTTTTGTTTAGGATTAAGGATAGGGTTAGGATTAGGTTAAAATTTAGATTAGTGTTAAAGCTAGTGTTAAGGTTAGGGTTAGGGCTAGGTTTTAGATTAGGTTAGAGCTAGGGTAGTGCTATGGCTAATATAAGAACTAGGGTAATGATTAGGACTAGTTTTAGGGTTGGGGTTAGGGCTAGGTCTAGTGTTAGGGTTAGGTTATGATTAGAGTGATGATTTGAAATAGTGTTAGTGTTAGGGTCAGAGTCAAGCTCAGTGTTAGTTTTAGGGTTAGGGATAACACTCAAACAAGGCTAGAGTTATGGGTAGGTGTACGGTTAGGTTTTGTGTTAGGGTTAGGGCAAGAATTAGGGCTAGGTCTAATGTCAGGTCTGAGGTTAGTTAGGTTAGTGTTATGGGTAGGGCTAGGGCTCAGTTTTGTTTTAGAGCTACAGCTAGGTTTAGAACTAGTTTTAGGATTAGTGATAGTGTTAGGGCTAGTGGTACAGTGAGGTTCAGGCTTCAGGTTAGGGTTATATTTAGAGTTATGTTTAGATCTAGGGTTAGGACTTGGGCTAGGTTTAGGGGTGAGGTTATGGCTAGTGTTAGGGTTATGGTAAAAGTTATAGTTAGTGCTAGAAATAGGACTAGGTCAAGAGTTAGAGTTATTCTTAGGGGTAGAGTTAGAGTTGGGATTACAATTAGCAATAAATTAGGGCTAGGATTACAGCTAGGGTTAGTGTTAGAGTTAGGGTTAGGTTTAGGGTTAGTGGAAGGGATGTGGTTATACCTAGGTTCAGAACTAGGGCGAGGGTTGAAATTAGGGATTGGGCTATGGTTAGGATTCAGGTTAGGATTAAGGCTAGATTTAGGGCTAGTATGAGGGCTTGGGTTTGTGTTAGGTTTAGGGCAAAAATTAGGTCTATGGCTAATATCAGGTAGACTTACTCTTAGGGATAGTGTTAAGGTTAGGTTTATGTCTAGGTTTATTGTAGGGTTAGGTTTTGAGAAAGGGTCCAGTTTAAAGCTAGGTGTATTGTTAGGGTAAGTGTCTTGGTTAGGGTTTGGTTTAGTTTACAGTTTATGTTTAGGGCTTTAGTTAGCATTAGGGTTAGGGATTGGGTTAGAGTAATTAATATGGTTAGGTTTAGTGTTCAGGTTAGTTTTAGGAAATGGATAGGGTTAGTGTTAGAGATAGGTTTAGAGTTAGGCCTAGGGTTAGCATTTGGATTAGGCTTATGTTTAGGGTAATAGATAGGTTTAGGGCTAGGGTTATTGTTAGGATTAGGGCTAGGGTTAGGGTTAGGGTTAAGACTAGGGTTATTGTTAGGGTTAGGTTTAGGGTAAGTGTTAGGGTTTGAGCTATAGTTAGGGTTAGGGCAATGTTTAAGGTTATTGTAACATCTAGTTTTAGGGTTAGGGTTAAGTTTATAGCTAGGTTTATCATTAGGGTTAGGGTTATGTTTAGGGTAATGGATAGAGTTAGAACTAGGGTTTTGCCTTTGTTATGGTTAGGATTAGGACTTGGGTTAGGTTTAGGGTGAGGTCTAGAGTTATATTTGGGTAAGGGTTAGTGTTTGAGTTAGGTTTACGGTTAAGGAAAGGAATAGTGTTAGTTTTAGGTCTAGGGTTCTGGTTAGGGTTACACTTAGAGCTAGGTTTTGTGTGAAGTTTAGGGCTAATGTTAAGGCTATATGTAATGAAAGACCTAGAGTTAGGCATATGGCTAGGCCTAGTGTTAGGGTTATGGGTAGATTTTGGGCTAGCATAAAGTTTAGAGCTAGGATATGTGTTATACGAAAGGACAGTGTTTGGGTTAGGGTTATGGCCAGAATTAGGACTAGGTTTAGGTCTAGAGGTAGAGGTAGTGTTTGGGCTAGGTTAAGGGTTATTGTGAGCGCTAAGGCTAGGGCAATTGCTAGAGTTATGGCTAGATTTAGGATCATGTTTTTGTCTAGGTCGAGTGTTAGGGTTAGGGTTAGGTATAAGTTTTTCCATAAGGCTAGTGTTAGGGTTCAGTTTAGAGTTAGGGTCATGTTTAATCCTAGGGTTAGAGTTAGGGTCATAATAAGGGTCAGGGTTAGGGTTAGGATTTGAGTTAGGTTTAGAGCTAGAATGAGGGCTAGGGTTAGGACTAGTAATAGAGTTATAGTTTGAGTAGGCTAAAGATTAGGTGTAGGACTAGGGTATCATTAGGGTGAGGGTTTGGCTTAGTGTAAGGGATAGGTTTAGAGCTAGTGTAATGGCTAGTGTTAGGGTTAGGTATAGGTCTAGGTTAAGGTTAGGGTTAGGTTTAAAGCTATGTTTAAGTCTCAGATTAGAGTTAGCTTTTCTGTTAGCACAAGGCTATGGCTAATGTAAGAACTTGTGTTACCATTAGGGCTAGTTTTAGGGTTAAGGATAGGGCTAGGTCTAGTGTTCGAGTTAAGTTTAGTGTTAGTTAGTTAAGTAAGTTAGGGTTAGTGTTAGGGTCTGAGTCAGTATCAGGATAAGTTCTAGAGTTATGGTTAGGACTCAAACTAGGACTAGGGTTAAGGCTAGGTATAAGCTTAGGTTTTCATTTAGGTTAAGGATTAGCATTAAGCCTATGACTCAGTTTTGTTTGAGTGCTAGGACTAGGGTTAAGGCTAGTTTTCCAGTTAGCATTAGGGTTAGGGCTAGTGTTAGGGTGAGGTTTAGGGTTAGGTTTAGGGTTCTATTTAGGGTTAGGGTTAGGTCTAGGTTTATGACTAAGGCAACAGTAGGAATTGGCGTGGGGCTAGGTTTCGGTCTAGTGTTTTTGTTATGGTAAGGGATAGATTTCAAACTAGGGTTGGTGCTAGGGTGAGAGTTAGGTTTAGGGTGACAGTTAGGGTTAGGTTTAGGATTAAATTTGTGCTAGGATTAGTGTTGGGTTAGTGTTAGGACTAGGCCTACGTTTAGGGCTAGGGTTAAAGTTAGGATTAGTGTAAGGTATGATGTTATAAGGTATTGTTATGATGTTATAGCTAGGTTTAGGACGAGTGTCAAAATAGTGTTAGGGCTAGGGTTAGAGTTAGGGTTAGGGTAAAGGATAGTTTTAGGGCTAGGATTAGGGCTAGCTATAGGTCTAGGATTAGGGTTAGGTTTTGTGTTTGGGTTAGGGTTAGAATTAGTGCTAGAGCTAATGTTAGGTCTAGGTTTATGGTTAGGGTTAGTTTTAGGGTTAGGTTTATGGCTAGTTCTAGTGTAAGATTTAGGTTGAGTGTTAGGGTCAAGTTTCGAGGTAGGGTTATTATTATGGTCACTGTCATGATTAAGGTTTGAGTAAGGTTAAGGTTTAGGATCAGGGCTTTCATTAACGTTGGGGTTAGAGTTAAGTTTAGGGTAAAGTTTATGGTTAGGTTTAGGGTTCAGTTTAGATTTAGGGTAGTGGATAAAATTAAGGTTAGAGATAGGGTTAAGGTTATCCTAGGGTTAGGGTTATGTTTAGTGTAATGGATAGGGTTAGAGCTAGGGTTAGGGCTAGGATTATTGTTAGGATTAAGGCTAGGGTTAGGTTTAGGGTTAGGGCAAGTTTTAGTGTTAGGGTTAGTTTTAGGGTAATGGTTAGGGCTCTGGTTAGGGTCAGGGTTTAATAAGGGATAGGGCTCAGATTAGTGCTAGGATTTGGGTTAGATTAGGGCTAGGATTAAGGCTATGGCTACTGTAAGAAATGGGGTTATGATTAGGAATAATTTTAGGGTTAGGGTTAGGGGTAGTTTAACTTTTAGCTTAGGAATAATTTTAGGGTGGTCTGAGAGCTAGAGTTAGTGTTAGGGTCAGAGTCAGGGTCAAGGTTAGTTTTAGGGTTAGGGTAGTACTGGAATTAGGCCTAGGGTTAGGTGTGGGTTAGGTTTTGGTTTAGGTTAAGGGTTAGAATTAGGACTATGGCTTGTTTTATTTTAGTTTATTTTTTTTCCTGGCTAGGACAAATTTAGGGCTAGTTTTAGGATTAGCGTTAGTGTTAGGGCTAGATTTAGTGTGAGGTTTAGGCTTAGGAATGGGGTTAGATTTAGAGTTATGTTTAGAACTAGGTTTAGTGATAGGGCTAGCATTAGGGGTAAGGGTAGAGCAAGTTTTAGGGTTATGGTAAGGGATAGGTTTAGAACTAAGAATAGGGCTAGGGCGACAGAATTAGTATTAGTGCTAGTTTTAGGGTTAGCGTTAGGGCTAAATTAGGGCTAGGATCATGTCTAGGATTAGTGTAAGTGTTAAATCTAGGGTTAGAGTTAGGGTTAGATTTAGGGGAAGGAATGGGGTTTTATCTAGGTTCTAATATAGGGTGAAGGATAAAATTAGGGATAAGGCTAGGGTTAAGGTTTGGGTTAGGATCAAGAATAGGTATAGGGCTAGAAAGAGGGCTAGCATTTGTGTTAGGGTATGGCAAGAATTAGGTCTAGGGCTAATATCAGGTGTAGGGTTAGGGTTAGGGACAGTTTTAGGGTAAGGTTGATGGCTAGGTCTATATTCAGAGTTAGGTTTAGGATAAGGTTCAGGTTTAGACCTAGGGATATTATAATAATCAGGTCAGGTTTTAGGTTTAGATTAGGTTGAGGTTTATGGTTAGTGATCAAATTGGCATTAGGGTAGACTTAGGATTAGTGTAAGGGATAGGGTTAGGTTTAGCTTCAGGTTAGTTTTAGGTTTCATGTTAGGTTTAGGTTAATGGAGAGGGTTAGGGTTAGACCTAGGGTTAGCATTAGGTTTATGGTTATTGTTTAGGTAATTGATCGATTTAGAGCTATGGTTAGGGCTAGGATTATGTTTAGGATTAGGGCTAGAGTAAGGGTTAGGGTTAGGGTTAAGGCTAGGGTTAGGGTTGGGGTTAACTTTAAGATATGGGTTAGGGTTTAAGCTAGGGTTAGTGCTAAGTCTAGGGTTAGGTTTAAGGTTAGGTCAAGGGTTAGGGTTAGTATTAGGGTTAGGGCTAGGGTTAGGTTTAGTATTAGGCTTAGGGTTTTCTTACCATTAGGTTAAGGTTAACACTCATGGATTTAGTAAGTGTTAAGGCTAGATTAGAATCAGAGACAGGGATAGAGGTAGATTTAGGGTTAGAGATAGAGTTAGCATTAGGTTTAGGGTTATGGTTAGTTTAATGGATAGAGTTAGAGATAGGGTTTGGGCTATGGTTACCATTAGGATTAGGGCTAGGATTAGGGGTAGAGATTGGGCTAGGGTTTTTTTTTGGGATAAGGATTAGTGTTTAAGCTACATTTATGGTGAGGGTAAAGTTTTGGGTTAGGTTCAGCATTATGTCTGAGGAAAGGATTACGGTAGGTTTAGGGTTAGGGTTGTGGTTAGGGCTGCATTTATCATTAGGGTTAAGATAGGGTTAGAGTAATGGATATGGTTAGATGTAAGTTTAGGTTTAGGTTTAGGTTAGATTTTATTTTAGGGTTAAGGTTAAGGCATGGTTAGGTTTAGGTTTCGGGTATGGGTTAGGGTTTGAGAGAGGGTTAGGGCTATGGCAAATGTTAAGTTTAGGGTTAGGTCTAGGATGAGTTTTCTGGTTAGGGTTAGGGTTAGGGTTCGGGTTACGACTAGGTTTATCAATAGGGTTAGGGATAGGGTTAGGGTAATGTGTATGTTCAGAGCTTGGTTTAGGTATATGGTTAAGTTTAGGGTTAGGGATAGAGTTAGGGTTAGAGTTAGGGATAAGTCTAAGTTTATATTTAGGGCAAAATAGGCATTGAGTTCAGTTTAGGACTAATGCTACAGTTAGGGTTAGCATTAGGGCTCGGGTTAGGGTTAGGGTTACATGTAGGGCTAGGTTTAGGCTAAGGATTAAGTCTAGGTTTTGTGTTAGGTTAAGGTGTAGGGTTATTGCTATGGGTAATATAAGAGCTAGGATTATGATTAGGGCTAGTTGTAGGGTTAGGATTATGGCTAGGTCTAGTATTAGGTTTAGGTTTTTGGTTAGGGTCAGGCTTAGAGATAGCTTAGTGTAAAATGCAGGGTCTGAGTTCAGGTTAGTGTTAGGGTTAAGGTTAAAGCCAGAATTAGGACTAGGTTTATGTCTAGTGGTAGAATTAGTCTTTGCATTAGGTTAAGCATTATTGTTGGGGCTAGGGCTTGGTTTTGTTTAAGTCTAGGGCTAGAGATAAGGCTAGATTTAGGATTAGGTTTAGGTCTAGGGCTAGTGGTAGAATCAGGTTTAGTATAAGGTTACTGGTAGGGCTAGTGTTAGGGTTTGGTCTAGTGTTAGGGTCAGGTTTAGACCTAGGTTTAGTGTTATGGTCAGAATAAGGGTCAGAGTTAGGGTTAGGGTTAGGGATAGGTTAGAGCTAAAATGAGGACTAGATTTAGGACTATTAATAGGGTTAGGATTTTGAGTAGCCTAAAGATTAGGCATAGGTCTAGGTTTACCATTAGGGTTAGGGTTTTTCTTAGGTTTAGGGATAGAGTTAAAGCTAGTGTTACGGTTAGGGTTAGAGTTAGTGTTAAAGCTAGGTTTAGGGCTCCAATTAGGGCTAGATTTTGTGTTAGTGTTAAAACTTGGAATAGGGCAACGAGTAATGTAAGAATCAGGGTTACAATTAAGGTTAGCTTTAGGGTTAGTGTTAGGGGTAGTTCTCGTGTTAGGGTTAGGTTTAAGTTTAGGATGAATTTAGAGCTTGGTTATTGTTAGGATAGGAGTCAGGGGCAGGGTTAGTTTTAGGGTTAGGTTTAGGAATCAAATTAGGGCTAGGTTTACTGTTAGGGTTTGGTGTAAGGTTAGAGTGGTGTTTTAGACCTAGGGTAAGTGTTAAGGTATAAGTCAGGGTCAGGGTTAGTTTTAAGGTTAGGGTTAGGACTCAAATTAGGGCCAGGATTAGTTCTAGGTGCAATTGAGGGTTTGGTTTAAGTTAAGGTTTAGGGTTAGTCTGTTGTTCAGTTTTGTTTTATCCCAGGGTTAGTATTAACCCTAGTTTTATGATTAGCATTTGGACTAGGTCTAGTGTTAGAGTTAGGTATGGCTATGGTTAGGAATGCATTTAGAGTTAGGCTTAGGTCTAGGATTAGGCTAGGGATAAGGATAAGGCAAGGGTTAGTGCTAGGGTTAGGTTATGGTCAGAGATTGGGTTAGAACTAGGAATAAGGCTAGTGTGAGAGTTAGAGTTTTTCTTAGGGCTAGGGTTAGGGTTAGAGTTTCGGCTAGGGTTTGTTTAGTGTAAGGGTTAGAGTTTGAGCTAGAGTTAGGGCTAGGGCTAAGTTGAGTGTTAGGTTCAGCATTAGGTTTAGGATAGGATTACGGTAAGTTTAGAGTTTGGGTTAGGGTTAGGGCTATTATTATTATTAAGGTTAGGATAAGTGTTAGGGTAATGGATATGGTTAGATGTAAGTTTAGGATTAGCTTAGGGTTTGATTTAGTTTTAGGGTTAAGATTAAGCCATGGTAAGTTTTAAGTTTCTGGTACAGGTTAGGGTTTGAGCTAAGGTTAGGGCTATGTGAAATGTTAGGTTTAGGGTTAGGTCTAGGGTTAGTTTTCCAGTTAGGGTTAAGGTAAGTGTTAAGGAAATGTGTATGTTCAGAGCTAGGTTTAGGGATAGCGTTAAGTTTATGGTTAGGGATAGAGTTAGGGTTAGATGTAGGGATAAATCTAAGTTTATATTTAGGGTAAGGGTTAGGCGTTGAGTAAAGTTTAGAACTGAGTCAAGAGTTATGGTTAAAATTATGGCTAGGGTTAGGGTTAGAGTTACTCTTAGGCCTGGGTTTAAGCCTAGGATTCGCTCTAGGTTTTGTGTTAGGTTAAAGTGTAGGATTAGGATTATGGGTAATGTTAGATCCAGGAGTATGATTAGGAGAGTTGTAGGTTTAGGTTATGGCTAGGTCTAGTGTTAGGTTTAGGTTTTTGGTTAGGGTCAGGTTTAGAGTTAGCTTAGTTTTAAATGCAGGGTCTGTGTTCATTTTAGTGTTAGGGTTAAGGTTAAAGCCAGAATTAGGACTAGGTTTATGTCAAGGGGTAGGGTTATTTTTTGTGTTAGGTTAAGGGTTATTGTTAGGGCTAGGGCTAGGTTTTTGTTTAGGTCTAGGGCTAGTGTTAAGGGTAGTTTTAGTGTTAGGCTTACGTCTATGGCTAGTGTTAGAGTCTGGTTTAGTATAAGTTTACTGGTAGTGCTAGTGTTAAGTTTTGATCTAGGGTTAGAGTCAGGTTTAGAACTAGGGTTAGTGTTATGGTCAGAATAAGGATCAATGTTAGGGTTAGGGTTAGGGATAGGTTAGAGCTAAAATGAGGACAAGGTTTAGGATTATTAATAGGGTTAGGGTTTTGCTTAGCCTAGGATTAGGAATATGTCTAAGGTTACGATTCGTGTTAGGGTTTTGCTTAGGTTTAGCGATAAAGTTTGAGCTAGTGTTAGGTGTAGGGTTAGGATTAGGGTTAGTGTTAAAGCTAGGTTTAGGGTGCAGATTATGGCTAGATTTTGTGTTCGCATTAGGGCTAGGGTTAGGGCAACAAATAATGTAAGAATCAGGATTACAATTAGAGTTATATTTAAGGTTAGTGTTTAAGATTAGTGTTTATGTTTAGGTTTAAGGTTAGGATAAATTTGGAGCTAGGGTTATTGTTGGGATAGGAGCCAGGAAGAGGGTTATTTTTAGGGTTAGGACTCCAATTAGGGCTAGGTTTACTGTTAGTGTTTGGTTGAAGGTTACAGTGGTGTTTTAGAGCTAGGGTGAGTGTTAGGGTATATGTCAGGGTCAGGGTTAGTTTTAAGGTTAGGTTTAGGATTCAAATTAGGCCTAGGATTTTTTCCAGGTGTGCTTTAGGATTTCTTTTAAGTTAAGGTTTAGAGTTGGGTCTATTGTTCGGTTTTGTTTTAGTCCCAGGTTAGGGTTAGCACTAGTTTTATGATGAGTCTTAGGGTTATGTCTAGTGTTAGTGTTAGGCTTTGGCTTATGTTTAGGGTTATATTTAGAGTTAGGCTTAGATCTAGGGTTAGGCTAGGATTAACGATAGGGCAAGGGTTAGAACTAGGGTTAGGGCTAGGTTTAGAGTTACAGTAAGGAATAGGGTTAGAACTAGGCATAGGACTAATGTGAGAGTTAGAGTTTGTCTTAGGGCTAGGATTAGGGTTAGGGTTTGGATAAGGGTTAAATTAAGGTCAGGATTAAGGCTAGGGTTAATGTTCAGTTGAGGCCTAGTGATAGGGTTATGGTTAGGGTTATGTTTCGGATAAGGCATGGTGTTATACCTAGTTTTAGAGGTAGGGTAAGGGTTAGAGTATTATTAGGGCTAGGCATAGAGTTAGGGTTATGATTAATGCTAGGTTTAAGGCTAGGATGAGGGCTAATGTTTTTTTTTTTTTTTTTTTTTTTTTTTTTTTTTTTTTTGATTTAGGCTAGGTTTAGGGCTAGGGCTAATATCAGGTCTAGGGTTATGGTTAAAGATAATTTTAGGTTTAGATTTAGGTCTACATCTAGTGTAAGGGTTAGGCTTAGGGTAAGGTTCAGGTTTAGAGCTAGTGGAATTTTAAAGGTTAGGCTCAAGCTTAAGGTTTGGTTTAAGTTAGGATTTAGGTTTAGGGCTCGAATTAGCATTAGGGTTAGATTTGGTGTAATGATAGTGTTTGGTTTAGGGTTCAGGTTAGGTTTAGGGTAATTGATAGGGTAAGTATTAGCAATAGGGTTAGGGTTAGGCTTAGGGTTAGCATTAGGGTAAGGGTTAGGGTTATGGTAGTGGGTCGGATTTGAGCTTAGTTTAGAACTAGAGTTAAGGTTAGGAATAAGTCTTGAGTTATGGTTAGGTTACATTTAGAACTAGGGTTAGGTTTAGGGTTATGTTTAGTTTAAGGGTTAGATTTGAGCTATGGTCATGGCTAGGTAGAGGGTTAGTTTTAGGGTTAGGTCTAGGGATAAGATTATGCTATTGTTAGTATTAGGGTTAGGGTTAGGGCTTGGGTTATCATTAAGGTTAGGTTTAGGGTTAGGGTAATGTATAGGTTTAGATATAGGGTTAGGTTAGGGTTAGATTTTGGTTTAGGTTTAGGATTAGGGCTATGATTGTTTAGGTTTCTGGTTAAGTTATGGCTTGAGTTCCATTTAGTGCTATGACAAGTGTTAAATTTTGGATTATGTGTAGGGTCAGTTTTCTGGTTAGTGTTAGGTTTAGAGTTAGGGTTTAGGATAGGATTATCAATAAGTTTAGGGTAGGGTAATGGGTAGGTTTAGAGCTAGGTTTAGGGCGAAGGTTGAGTTTAGGATTAGGGCTATGGTTAGGGTTAGATTTTGTGATAAGTCTAGGTTTATGTTTAGGGTAAGGTTTAATCTTTGAGCTAGGGTTAGCACTAAGGAGAGGACTAGGTTTATGTTAGGCCTAGGGTTATGTGAGGGCTAGGGTTATGGTTAGTGTTATGCTTAGGGCTGGATTTAGTCCTTGGATTAGTTCTGTGTGGTGTTAGGTTTAGGCCTAGGGTTAGGGCTATGGGTAATGTAAGAGCCAGAGTTATGATTAGGTCTTGTTATACTGTTAGAGTTATGCATGTGTCTAGAATTAGGTTTCTGTTTTGATTAGGGTCAGTTTAAGAGGTACGTTTAGTGTTAAAGGCAGGGTCAGTGTTCTGGTTACAGTTAATGTTCAGGTTAAAGCCAGAATTAGGACTAGGTTTTGGTCTAGCGGTCGGGTTAGTGTTTGGGTTAGGTTAAGGGTTATTGTTAGGGCTATGGCTAGACTTTTCTTTATGTCTAGAGCTAGAGTTAAGGCTAGATTTAGAATTATGTTTAGATCTAGGGCTAAAGGTAGGGTTTGGTTTAGGAATATGGTTACCAGTAAGGCTAGGGTTAGAGTTTGGTTTAGCGTTAGGGTCAGGTTTAGACCTTGGGCTTGTATTATGGTCAGAATGATGGTCAGGGTTAGGTTAGGGTTTGGGATAGGTTAGAACTAGAATGAGATCTAGGGTTAGGACTATTAATAGGGAAAGGGTCAGGTTTAGATCTAGGGGTATTATTAGGATCAGGGTCAGGCTTTGGGTTTGGGTTAGTTATGGATTAGGTTTAGGCTCAAATTAGCATTAAGGTTAGAATTAGGGTATAGGTAATGGATAGGGTTAGGATTAGGTTTCAGGTTAGGTTTATGTTAATGGATTTGTTTTTGTTTTGTGATAGGTTTAGGGTTATTCCTAGGGTTAGCATTAGCATTATGGTTATTTTTAGGGTAGTTCATATGGTTATACCGAGGGTTATGGCTAGGGTTAATTTAGGATTAGGGCTAGAGTTAGGGTTAGGTCAGGGTGAGGGTGAGGGTTAGAGTCAGTATTTGGTTTCGGGTATGGTTTAGGGTTGGAGCTAGGTTTAGTGCTAGGACTAAGGTTTATTTGGGGTTTGGTCTAGGGTTATGGTCATGGTTATGCTAAGGTTATTGTTAGGGTTAGGTCTAAGGTTATCATTAGAGTTAGGGTAGTAGGTTTAGATGTCAGGTTAGAGTTAGGGTTAAGGTTAGGTTAGCATTAGTGTTAGGTTCAGGGTTAGGGTTAGGGTTTGATCTAGCTTAGGATTAGGATTAGGGTTAGGTTCACTGTTAGTTCTAGGATTTGGTTTATTTATAGGGTTAGGGTAGGTTTATTTTTAGATCTAGTGTTATCATTAGGATTAAGTTTAGGACTAGGTAATGGGTAGGGTTCTAGCTAGGGTTAGGGCTAGGGTTAAGGTTAGCATTAGGGCTAGGGTTAGGGTTAGGGTTAGGCCTTTGGTTAGTTTTGGGGTTAGGTTATGTTTAAGGGTTAGGGATTGAGCTAGTATTAGGGCTAGAGCAAGGGTTAGGTTTACAGTCAGGGCTCTAGGATTAGTGTTAGGATTAGGGCTATGGTTAGCATTAGGTTTTAGGTTATCTTAGGGTAATTGCTAGAGTTAGAGTGAGGGTTAGAGCTATAGCTATGGTTAGGATTATGGCTAGGGTTAGGGTGAGGTTTTGGGTTTGGTTGAGGGTTATGTTTAGGGTAATATTAAGGGCTAGGATGAGGGTTAGGTTTAGGGTTAGGGCTAGGTACAGGGTTAGTGTTATGCTTAGTGTGAGATTTAGGGCTACAATTAAAACTAGGTTTTGTGTGAAGTTTAGGGCTTGTGTCAGGTGTATTAGGGTTCAGATTGCGTGTAGGTTTATTGATAGGGTTAGAGTTACTGGAAGACTTAGGTTTAGGCCTAGGATGAGCATTAGAATAAGGGTTATGTTTAGGGTAATGGATAGGGTTAGAACAAAGTTTAGGGCTAGGGATATGTTTAGTATTAGAACTACAGTTAGGTTTAAGGTTAGGGTTTGGCTTAGGGATAGCTTTAGGTTTAGGTTTAGTGTTCAGTTCAGGGTTTGAGCTAGGGTTAGCACTAGGGAAAATGTTAGGTTTAGGGTTATGTCAAGGCTATAGTTACAGTTAGGGTCAAGGTTAGTGTTCGAATTAGGGCTAGGGTTATAATTAGGTTTAGGGTATTGGATAGGGTTTGATGTCAGGTTAGGGTTAAGGTTATGATTAGGTTTTGTTTTAAGGTTAGTGTTAGGGATAGTTGTAGTGTTAGGCTTAGGGTAATGATTAGGGTTTGAGCTAGGGTTATGTCCAAGGCAAAGTTTAGGTTTACGGCTATGTCTAGTGTTAAAGTTAGGGTACATTTAGGTTTAGGTCTAGGGTTATCATCAGTATTAGGGTTTGGGTTAGGGAAATGGGTACGGTTAGAGTTAGGGTTATGAATAGGGTTAAGGTTATGATTAGGGCTAGGGTTAATGTTAGGGTTAGATTTAGGCCAAGGGTTAGTGTTAGGGTTATGTTAGGTTTAAGAGTTAGGGATTGAGTTAGGATTTGCACTAGGATGAGGTTAAGGGATAGAGTCAGGATAAGGGTTAGGGCTGGGGTTAGCATTAGGGTGAGTATTATGGTTAGGGAAATGGATAGAGTTAGAAGTAGGGTTTGGCTTACGGTTATGGCTACTTTTAGCATTAATGATATGGATAGGTCTAGTTTAGGGTTAGGTTTTTGGTTAGGAAAATGTTTCGAGCTAGAGATTGTGTTAGGGTTAGGGATGGTTTATGATTAGGTCCAGCATTATGACTAGGGTTAGGTCTAGGGTTAGGGTTAGTGTCTGGGTGAGGTTAAGGGTTATAGTTAGGGTTAGGGCTAGTTTTTTGTTTAGGGCTAGGGCTAGATTTATTGCTAGGTGAAGGATTAGGTGTAGGTCTAGGTCTAGTGTTGGGTTAGGTATACGTATAGGATTACAGGTAGCGTCAATGTTACGGGTCGGTTTAGGTATAGGGTCAGGTCTAAACATACAGTTAGTGTTAGGGTCAGAATAAGGGTCAAGGTTAGTGTTAGAGTTTGGGATAGGGATAGGGCTAGATTGAGGGCTAGTGTTAGGACTAGTAATAGAATTAGGGTTTGATCTAGGCTAAGGATTAGGTTTAGGACTAGGGTAGCTTTAGGGTTAGAGTTTGGCTTAGGGTAAATGAAAGGGTTAGTGCTAGGGTGAGGGTGAGGGTAAGGGCTAGGCTTAGGGTAAGGGTTATGGTTAGGGCTAGATTTAGAGTTAAAGCTAGCATTAGGGTTTGGATTAGGACTAGGTTAACCTAAACCTAAACCTAAACCTAAACCTAACACTAACCCTAGGATTAACCCTAGGCCTAACCCTAACACTAATCCTAGTCCTAATTTAGCCCTATCCCTAACACTAACCCTAGCCCTAAGACAAACTCTAACTCTCACACTAGCCCTATACCTAGTTTTAACCCTATCCCTTAACATCACTATGCACCTAGCCCTAAACGTAGCCCTACCCTAGCCCTATACTTAGCCCTATCTCAAAACCTAGAACTCAACTGAACTCTAAATTTAACCCTAACCCTAAGACTAAATCTAACCATAACTCTACTCTTGTCACTAATCCTTAACCTAAGCCTAAATCTCACACTTACTTTAGCCCTAACCCTAAGACTAATCTTAAAACTAGCCCTAACTCTACCCCTAGCCCTGAAACAAAACCGAGTCATAGCCCTAACCTTAACCCTTATCCTAAACCAAACCCTAGCCCTACATCTAGCCCTAACCCTATCACTAATTATAGTCAAACACTAACCCGAACACTAACCCTGACCCTGAATCTGACCTTAACTCTAATCCTGGCTCTAAACATCATTATCACCATATACCTAACATTAACACTAGACCAAGACTAGACCTAACTCTAACTCTATAACTAGCTGTAAACATAAATCTACTTCATACATTAGCTGTAGCCTTAACCCTAGCCCTAACCTAACCCAAAAACCTAGCCTTAATCCGAGTCCTAAACTTAGCTTTAACCCTAAAATTAAACCTAACACTAACCCAAACACTAGCTTTAATCCTATACATAACCCTAGCCCTAACCTTAGGGCTAACCCTATCCACAACCCTAATGATAACCCTAACCCTTCTGATAACCCTAGGCCTAACCCTAGCCCTATAAACTACATTAAACAAAACCTAAACCCTAAACCTAACCCTGTCAGTACCCTAACCCTAAATCTAACACTAATTCGAGCCCTGCACCTACACACTAACTTAACCCAAACCCTAGGCCTGATGCTGATTCTAAAAATAACCCTGGATCTAAACCTAACCCTTACCAAAAACCTAACCTTTACACAGGACCAAGCCATAAACCTAACACTAAATCTATCCCTAACTGTAACCCTAGACCTGATATTAGCCATAGCCCTAATACTATTCCTAAACCCAAAACAAATCCTAGTCCTCATCATAACCCTAAACATAGCCTTAATCATAACCCTAACCCTAACCCTAGTTCTAACCCTAATACTAACATTTGCAATGCCCTAAATCTAGCTATAAACACATCGTTAGCCTAAACTAAACACTAACTCTAACCCTAACCCTGAATAACATTGCCTTATTCTTAGCCCTAGCACTAACCCTAGATTGAAACTTAACTCTAAATATAACCCTAACTTGATGCCTAAGTGTAATCCTAAAACTAGCCCTAACTATAGCCCTAACATATCCCTAGCCATAATTTAGGCCTATCCCTAAACCTAACTGTAACCCTAGCCCTAAGACTAACTCTCACTCTCACACTAGCCCTATCACTCGTTTTAACCTTGTCCCTTACCAAAACACTAACCATAGCCCTAACTCTAGTACTAATCCTTGCCCTATCCTTATTTCTAGAATTATCCTTAGGCAAAACGTAACTCTAAATCTAGCACTAACCCAAAGCCTAAGCCTACCCCTAACACTAGCCCAAACCATAATACTAATCCTAAAATGAGCCCTAACAATATCCCTATCCCTAAAACAAAACCGAGCCATAGCTCTAACCCTAACCATTAACCTAAACCAAACCCTAACCTTACACCTAGACCTAACCCTGGCCCTAATTTGAGTTGGAAGCCAAACCCTAAAACTAACCCTGAACCTGACACTGACCTTAACACGTCTAGCTCTAAAACATCACCCTAACCCTAAAACTAACCCTAACACTAAACCTAGCACTAAACCCCTTAAACTGGCCCTAATTGTAAACATAGTACTTTCATTAGCAGGAATTCTAAGCCTTGCCCTAATATAACCCAAAACGTAGACTTAATCTGATCCCTAACCCTAGCTTTGGACCTAACCTAACTCTAACACTAGCCCTAATTGTGATCATAACTCTTAACTTTAAACTGATCTCTAACTCTATCCATTACCATAAGCATAACCATAAGCATAGTGACAACACTAGGCATAAACCTAACCCTATCCCAAATCCTAACACTTCCATTACACTAAACCTAACCCTATCATTACACTAACCCTAATCCTAAAACTAATTTAAGCCCAAACTTGAAAACTTAACCTATCCCAAACCCTAACCCAGACCTTGACTCTTATAATACCCCTATCTCTAAATTTGAACACAACCCAACACCTATCCCTTATCCTAGACATAGCCATAATCGTAATCCTAAAACTATCTTTAAACATAATTCTGGCCCTGAAATTAGCCCTAGCCCTAATGCTAGCCCTAACCCTAAAAACACACATAGCCCTCATCCTAGCCCTAAAACTAGCCTTAGTCATAATCTTAAATCTAGCCCTACACCAACCCTAATTCTAACCCTCACCCTATTTCTAAACCTAGCTATAATGACATCCCTTACCTTAAATTTAAACCTAACCCTAACCCTAACACTAGGCTTAAGCTAAACACAAAACCTAGCTCTCATACTAGCACCAATTTAGCTCTATCTCTAACCATATCCTAACCCTAGCCCTAAGACTAACTCTAAATCTTGCCCTAGCCCTATCCCTAGTTCTATCTGTTTACACTACCGTAAACCTAACACTAGCCCTAACAATTGCCCTAAAGTTGGTCCCAGCCCTAACCCTAACTCTAAATTTAAACTTAAACCTAACCTTAAGCCTAACACTAACACTAGCCCTAACCCTAATGCTAATCATAAGACTAGCCCTAATCCTAATCCTAGCAGTGAACCAAAACTGAACAATAGCCCTAACCCTAAACCTTAACTTAAACCAAACAATAAGACTACACCTAGACACAAACCTATCCCTAATTCGAGTCCTTATCCTCACCTTAAAACTAATCCTGACCCTGACTCATATCCTAACACTCACCCTAGATCTAAGCACTGCCCTGAACTCAAACCGAACACTAATATTAACAATGGCCCTAATTCGAGTCTCAATGCTAATAATAAAACTAACCCTGACTTTGACTCCTATCCTATGAAGAATTGTAGCTATAAATATTACCCTAACCTTGAACCTAACCCTAACCCTAACCCTAAAACTAACCCTAATTGTAACTCTAGTTCTTACATTAGACATTCCCCTATCCTAGCCCTAACCCTAACACAAAAACTAGACCTAAACTGAGCCCTCAACCTAGCTTTAACTCTAACTCTAACCCTAACAAAGCGCTAATCCTAGATCTAAATCAATCCCTTACCCTAAGTGAAACCCTAAACCTAAGAGTAACCCTAGACCTATCCCTAGTTCTTAGACTAACCAAAACCCTAACCCTATTAATAGTCCCAACTATAGCCTTCATTTTAGCTCTAACACTATCCCAAAACCTAACCCTAACCCTGACTCTTATTCTGACCCTAACACTAAACCTAGATCTAACCCTAACCCCTATCCTAACCCAAAATTTACCATAATCCTATCCCTAGACCTAACTCTGAACCTAACTCTCAGCCTAGCCCTAATCATAGCTCAGAACCTAACCCTTATGCTAAACATAACCATAAACCTAATCCTAGTTCTAACCCTCACCTTAACCCTAACACAAACCTAATCCTAACCATAACCCTAGCCCTAAACTTAACTCTAACTGTATCCATTACCCTAAAAATAACCCTTACAATAATGCTAACCCTAGGCTTAACCCTAACCCTGTCACATTCCCCAAACCTATCAATTGTCCTAAACTTACCCTGAACCCTAAACCTAACCCAATGATTATGCTAACCCTAACACTAATGCCAATTCAAGCCTTAACCTAACCTCAAATCTAAACCCTATCACTGACTGTGATCGTAAGTATTCCCCTAGCTATAAACCTGACTCTTACCCTACATAATTCTTACACTAGACCTAGCCATAAACCTAACCCTAAAACTATTCCTAAACTTAACCCTAGACCTGATATTGACCCTTGCCTTCATCCTAGTCCTAACCCTAACACAAACCCTAGCTCTTATTCTAGCCCTAAAAATAGCCTTAATTTTATCCCTAACCCAAACCCTTGGTCTAACCCTGACACTAAACCTAGCCCTAATCTTAGCACTAATTTAGCCCTATCCTTAACCCTATCCAAAAACTTAACTCTACCTCAAAGTCTAACTCTAACTCTCACCCTAACCCTAACCCTAGTTCTAACTCTATCCCTTACTAGAACCCTAATTCTACTCCTAACCCTTGGTGTAACCCTAGACCTATTCATACCCCTGGCCATAACCCTTGATGTAACCCTAACTAACTATAGATCTAACCCTAAACTTAAGGCTAAACCTAAACCTAACACTAGTCCTAACGCTAATACTAATCCTAAAACTAGCTCTAACCCCCCCCCAAAAAAAAAAAAAAAAAAAAAAAAAACGAGTCATAGACATAACCCTAACCCTTAACCTAAACCAAACCCTAACTCTACACCTAGCTCTAACATATCCCTAATTCTAGCCCTAATTCTAACCCAAATACTAACCCTGACCCTGACTCTGATCCTAACACTAACCCTGGCTCTAAACATCAACATCACCGTAAACTTCAACCTAACACTAGACCTAGCCCTAACTCTAACCCTATATCTAGCACTAATCATAACCCCACTTCATACATTAGCCATAGCCTTAACCCTAGCCCTATCCTAACCCAAAACCTAGCCTTAAACTGAGTCCTAAACCTAGCTATAACCCTAAAATTAAACCTAAACCTAATCCCAAAATAGCACACATCCTATACATAACTCTAGCCCTAACCTTGGGTCTAAACCTACCCATTACCCTAAGAATAACCCTAAGCCTTAAGCTAAACCTAGGCCTAACCCTAACCCTATGCATTACACTAAACCAAACCAAAACCCTAAATCTAACCCTGTCATTACCCTAAACCTAACCCTACCTATCCCTAAACTTAACACTGACACTTACCCTAAAAATAACCCTAGATATAAACCTAAATCTTACCCTAAACATCATAATTACACTGGACCAAGCCATAAATCTAACACTAAATCTAGACCTAACTGTTACCATAGACCTGACATTAGCCCTGGCTCTAATATTATCCCTAACCCTAACACAAAACCTAAAACTTCATCCTAGACATAAACCTAGTTTTAATCATAATGCTAACTCTAACCCTAGCCCTAACAATAATAATAACCCTTCCCCTAGCCATTAATCTAGATGAAACCACATCCCTTACCCTAAACTTAACCCTAACCCTTGTCATCACAATTGCCCTATGCTTAGCCCTAGTTTAAACACTAGATCGAAACCTAACTTTAAATCTAACCCTAACTCAATGCCTAAGCCTAAAACTAGCCCAAACCCTGATGCTATTTCTAAAACTAGCCCTAACCCTAGCCCTAACACTAACCCTAGCCCTAGAATAATTCTAAATCTCACACTGGCCATTCCACTCTTTCAAATTCTATCCCTTCCCATAAACCTAACCCTATCCCAAATCCTAGTCCTAAGCTTTGCCCTATCCTTAGAACTAGTAGTAACCTCAGAAAAATCCTAACTCTAAATTTAACCCTAAACCGATGCCTAAGCCTAAATCTAAGACTAGCCCTAACCCTAACACTAATCCTAAAAAATTCACTAACCCTAACCCTAGCCCTAAGACCAAACTGAGGCAAAGCTCTAACCCTAATGCTTAACATAAACCAAGCCCTAACCCTACACCTAGCCCTAAGCCCATCCCTAAATCGAGTTTTAAGCCAAAGCCTAAAACTAACCCTGACCCTTACTCTGACCAAACACTAACCTGAGGTCTAAACATCACCCTAACCCTAAACATAAACCTAACAGTAAACCTAGCCCTAAAACACTAAAATTAGATGTAATCATAACCCTAGTACTTACATTAGCCATAAACCTAACCCTAGAACTAACTTAACCCAAAACCTAGCCCTAATCATAACCATAACCATAATACTAAACTGATTTTTAACTTTATCCAATACCATAACCATAACCATAACCCTAATGCTAATTTGAGCCCTAACTTTAAACCTTAACCTATCCCAAACCCTACCACAGAACTTGACCCTAATAATACCCCTAGCTCTATACCTGATGCTAAACCTAACCTAACCCTTACACTAGACATACCCATAATCCTAACCCTAAAACTATTTTTAACCATAATTCTGGACCTGAAATTAGCCCTAGCACTAATCTTGCCTGAAACCTAAAAAAAAAAAAAAAAGACCCTAGCCCTCATCCTAGCCCTAAACCTAGCCTTAATCATAACCCTACTTCTAACCATAGCCCTAACCCTAATTCTAACACTCACCCTACCTCTAAACCTAGCTATAAACACATCCCTTACCCCAGACTTTGCCCTAACTCTAAACTTAAACTCTAAACTCTAAATCTAAACTCTAACCCTTACTCTAACCCTAAAAATAATGCTAACCCTATGCTTAAACTAAACACTAAACCTAGCCCCAATCCTAGCCATAATTTAGCCCTATATCTAACCCTAACCCTAGCCCTAAGACTAACTCTCACCCTAGCCCTAGCCCTAGTTCTAAACATATCCCTTACCATAACCCTAAACCTAGCCATAACCCTTGCAGTATCCTTAGTTCTAGCCCTAACCCTAGATCTAACCCTAATTCAAAATTTAATCCTAACCCTAACACTAAGCCTAAGCCTAACACTAACACTCGCCCTAACCCTAGGACTAAAACAAAACTGAGTATGAGCCCTAACCCTAAAACTTAACTTAAACCAATACTAATACTACAAACACCTAACCCTAGCCCTAATTCAAGTCCTAACCTTAACTTTAAAATCAACCCTGACCCTGACTCATATACTAACACTCACCCTAGCTCTAAACTCTGCCCTCACCTTAAACTGAGCCCTAATAGTAACCCCAGCCCTAATTCGAGTCCTAACTCTAATGCTAAAACTAAGCCTGACCCTAACTACTATCCTAACATGAACCCTAGCTATAATTATCACCCTAATCTTAAACCTAACCCTAACACTAAACATAACCCATACCCTAACAATAAAACTAACCCTAATGGTAACCCTAGTTCTTATATTAGCCATTGCCCTAACACTAGCCCTAACCCTAACACAAGACCTAGGCCTAACCCAAGCCCTAAACCTAGCTTTAACCCTAACTCTAACCATAACCATAGCCATAACCCTAGCTCTAAACAAATCCCTTACCAAAGCAAAACCCTAAACCTAAGGGTAACCCTAGACTTATCCCTAATCCTTAGGCTAACCAAAACACTAACCCTAATAATATCCCTTACCCGAGTCCTCATTCTAGATCTAACCCTATTCAAAACCCTAACACTAACCCTGACCATTTTACTGACATTTCCTCAAATCCAGGTTCTAATTCTAACCCTAACCCTAACCCAAAATCTACCGTAATCCTATCCCTAGACCTAATCCTGAACCTAACTCTCAGCCTAGCCCAAACCATAGCTCAGAACCTAACCCTTACACTAAACATAATCCTAACCTAAACCTAGTTCTAACTCTCATCCTAACCCTAAATCAAGACCTAATCTTAACCATAACCCTAGCCTTAACCTTAAATCTAAGTGTATCATTACCCTAAACATAACCCTTAACCTAATGCTAACCCTTGGCCTAACCATGAACATATGACTATCCCCAAACTTATCATTTACCTTAAACCTACCCTGAACCATGGACCTAATCCAATCATTACCCTAATCCTAACCCTAATGCTAATTCGAGCACAAACCCTAAACTCAAACCTAAACCAAACCCTAACACTGACATTGATCCTAATAATTCCCCTAGTCTAAAAGTCACTCTCACCCTATATCTAACACTTACATTAGACCTAGCCATAAAGCTAACCCTAAAACTATCCATAAGCATAACCCTAGACCTGATATTAGCCCAAGCCTTGACACTAGCCCTAACCCTAACAAAAACCCTAGCCCTTATCCTAGCCCCAAACATAGCCTTAATTATAATCCTAACCATAACCCTAGGCCTAACCCTTTAACTAACACTAGCCCTAATCTTTACTCTAATTTAGTCCTATCCCTAAGCATAACCCTAGACCTGATATTAGCCCTAGCCCTGATACTAGCCCTAAACCTAACACAAACCTTAGCCATTATCCTAGCCCCAAACATAGCCTTAATTATAAACCTAACCATAACCCTAGGCCTAAACCTAACACTAACCCTAGCCCTAGTCTTTGATATAATTTAGCCCTATCCCTAACCTTAACCCTAACCCTAGTCCAAAGACTAAATCTAAGTCTGACCTTAGGCCTAACACTAGTTCTAACCCTATACTTTACTGGAACCCTAATCCTAGTCCAAACTATAGATCTAACACTAGCCCTATCCATAGCCCTAGCAGCAATCCCAGATCTAACCCTAACTCTAAATCTAACCCTAATCCTAAGCCTAAACCTAAACCTAACACTAGCCCTAATCCTAACGCTAATACTAAAAGTAGCACTATCCCTAGCCCTAAAACAAAACCAAGCCATAGAACTAACACTAACCCTTAATATAAACTAAGCCCTAACCCTCCACTTAGCTATAACAATAGCCGTAATTCGAGTTTTAAGCCAAACCTTAAAACTAACCCTGACCCTGACTCTGAACTTAACACTGACCCTAGCTCTAAACATCACCCTAACCCTATACCTAAACCTATCAATAGACCTAGCCCTAACCCTAACCCTAAAATTAGCCCTAATTGCAACCCTGGTACTTACATTAGCCGTAACCCTGAACCTAGCCTTAACTTAACCCCAAACCTAGCCTTATTCTGAGCACTCTCCCTAGATTTACCCCTAACCCTAACCCTATCACTGATCATAACTATAACCCTAGCCGTAACCATAGATTAACCTTAACCCTAAGCCTAACCCTATCAATAATCATAACATTGACCACAGCTGTACCCCTGTCTCTAATCCTATTCATTACCCTAACCATAACCTTAACCCAAATGCTAAATCTGGGCCTAAACCTAACTGTATCCCTAATCTTAATCCTATCCATTACCCTAAACCTAACCTGATACCTAAACCTAACACTATCTTTACCCTAATCCTAACTCTAATGTTAATTGGAGACCTAACATTAAGCATTAACCTATCCAAAACACTAATCACAACCCTGACCCTAATAATACCCTTAGCTCTAAACCTGACCCTAAGACTCAGCCTAACACTTACACTAGACATAGCCATAAAACTAACCCTAAAACTATTTTTAACCATAGCACTAGATTTGAAATTAGCCCTAGCCATAATCCTAGCCCTTAACCTAGGCTTAATCCTAAGCCGAACCATGACCGGAGCCCTAACCCTAAATCAGTTTTTCGCCCTAGTCCTAAATCTACTTATAAACTCATCCTGTACCTAAAAATAAACCATAACCTTAAACCTAACCCTAAAACTCGCCCTAAACCTAGGCCTAACACAAAACCTAGTTCTAATCCTAGCCTTTATTTAATCCTATCCTAACCCTAAACTTAGACATAAGACTAACTCTAACTCTTGCCCTAGCCCTAGTTCTATCCTTAGCCTTAATACTAAACATAGATCTAAGCCCTTATCTAAATATAAACCTAACTCTAAATATAACTGTAACAAGAAGCCTAAACCAAACCCTAACACTAAATCTAACCATAACACTAATCCTAAAACTTGCCCTCTCCCTATCCCTAACCATAAACCAAAACGAATCCATAGCCCTAATCCTAACCCTTAACCTAAATCAAATTCTAACCCTACACACCTATCCCTAAAACTACCTCTAAAACTAACCCTGACCCTGACACTGACCCTAACACTAATACTAGCTCTAAAAATCACCCTAACCTTAAATTAACCCTAACATTATTTCTAGCCTTAACCTAACCTAAAACTAGCATTAATCATAACCCTAGTTCGTACATTAGTCATTGTCCTAACCGTAGCCCTAACCCTAACCCAAATTCTAACCCTAATTCTAGCCCTACAATTAGCTTTAACCCTAATACTAGTCTTAACCCTAACCCAAACACTAGGCCTAAGCCTAACTCCAACACTATTCCTTACACTAAGCCAAACCCTAATGCAAATACTAACCCTAGTTCTAATCCTAATACTTAGCCTAACTCTAAAAATTACTCTGACACTGACGCTGACCCTAACACTAATCCTAGCTCTAATCATTACCCTAACTTAAATTAACCCTAACACTAGACCTAGTCTTAACTGTAACCCTAAAACTAGCCTTAATTGTAACTCTAGTTTGTACTTTATTCATTGTACAAACTAGGGTTACAATTTGTGTTAACCCTAACACGAATCCTACCCTAGATCCGAGCCCTAAACCTAGCTTTATCCCTAATCTTAACCCTAACACTAGCCCTAAATCTAACCCTAACACTAGCCCTAAACCTAGCTCTAACCCAATCAATCCATTACCCTAAGGCAAACCCTAACCCAAATGCTAACCCTAGTCCTAACTCTAATCCTTGGCCTAATTTTAACTCTAACCATATTACCAGTCTTAACCCTAGCCCTCATTCTACCTCTAAACCAAACCCTGACAATCATCTGACACTAAAAGTAATCCTAGGTCTAAACCTGACCCTAAACCTAAGCCAAAACCTAACACTAGACCTACTGGTAACACTTTACATATACTTAAGTCTAATACTACACCTAGACCCAAAGCAAATCCTAAATATAGCTATAACTCTAGCCCGAGACCTAAACAAAAACCTAGCAGTAGCCCTAACAATAACCCTTAACCTAAACCGAACACTTACCCTACCCCTAGAACTAAACCTATTGCTAATTCTGGCTCTAACCCTAACCCTAAAACTATCCCCCAAACTGACCCTGATTCTATCAATGAACCTAGCTTTAAACCTGACACTAACACAAAACGTAGACCTAACACTAGACCTAGCCATAACCCTAACCCTAAAAATAGCTCTAAACATAAACCTAGTTCATATATTACACATTGATCTAAACCTAACACAAAACCTATCACAAAACCTAGCCCTAATCCTAGGCCTAAACTTTGCTCTAAGCATAACCGTCAGCCTAACCCTAGCCCTAAACCTAGCCCTAACATATGCCTTGCCTTAGATTTAACCCTAGCTCAAAGCCGAACCTTTACACTAAACATAACAATAGCTCTTTCCTAAAGCCTAACCCTAACCCTAAACCTAATCCTAACATTAAACCTAGACAGAACTTTAGCACTAACTATATCCATTACCCTAACCCTTACCCTACCCCTAATTAAAATTCTATCCCTAACACTAAGCCTAACTCTAACCTTAAATATAAACCTAGACCTAAAACTAAATTTAACCCTCACCCTAGCCCTAACCCTGGCTCGAACACTAACCCTTACCCTAACCTAATAATAACCCTAGCCCTAAACCTAATACTTACCCTAAATCTAAAACTTACCCTAAATCACACCTTATCCCTATCCCTAAACCTAGCCCTAATCCTAGACTTAATCCAAATCATAACCTAGCCCTAACCCTAGCTATAAACCTGTCCATTACACTAAACATAACTCTAAACCTAATGTTAACCCTAACCCGTTTGCTAAACCTAACCCATCCATTACTCTAAACCTTAACTGATATGTAAACTAAACCTTTCCATTATGCTAACCCTAAACCTAACCCTAATTCTAATTCGAGCCCTAACCCTAAACCTTTAGCTAAACCAAATGCGAACACGGAACCTGACCCTAATAATAATCCTAGCCCTAAAGCTGACCTTTAACCTAAACCTTTAATCAAAACCTAACTCTTACACTAGACCTAGCAATAACCTAACCCTAAAACTATCCTTAACATTAACCCTGGTCCTGATATTAGCCCTACACCTGGTCCTAGCCATAACCCTATCAGAAACCCTAGCCCTTAACCTAGCACTAAACCTAGACTTAATCCTAAACTGAACCATAAACCTATGCCTAATCCTAATTATAACCCCCACCATAGCCCTAAATCTAGCTATAACCACACCCATTTCCCTAAACTTAACCTTAATATGAATGCTAACCCTAACTCTAGCCCAACCCTTTGGTATAAACCTAACAGTAACCCTAGCCTTAATACAAGCCCTAATTTAGCCCTAACCCTAACACGAACCCTAGAACTAATCCTAGCCCTAATTTAGCCCAAAACCTATCCGTAACTCTAGCCCTAATCCTAGCCCTAATTTAGCCCTAACCCTAACCCTAACCCTAACCCTAAGACTACTACTAAGACTAACTCTAATTCTCCCCCGAGCCATATCCCTAGTTCTAATCATATTCGTTACCATAACCCTAACCCTCGTCCTAACCCTAGCCCTAGCCCTAATGCTAACCCTAGATCTAACCCTAATTCTAAATGTAACCCTAACTCTAAACCTAAACCTCAACCTAACATTAGCCCTAACCCTGATGCTAATGCATAATCTAGCAATAACAGTAGCCCTAGCCCTAAAACAGAGCCAACCTACATCCCAAACCCTTAACCTAAACCAAACCTAACCATACACCTAGAACTAATGTGGGGCATGGCCCTGAGCAGGTGCCCTGCCCAGCACTGCCTGACCAGCCTCTCTCTCACAGCCTGCTCTCCTGTACCTGGTACCTGCCTGCATTGGCTTTCCCATCCTGGTGGCGCTGGCCAAAGGAGAAGTGACAGAAATGTTCAGGTAATCCTGGGTGGGGCAGACATTCAGTTGGACCCAGGTGCACCTTCGGGTGGCTAAGGGGGTGGCGGTACCCATCTCCAGGGACCACTGTTCCCTCTCCACCTGCTCCACTCTCATTGTCTTCCAGCACCTGAGCTATGGCTGTGGACACCAGTGGAAGCCTTTGCATGGGCCAGGAGCCTAGGAGGGTGAGGCCTCGTGGCCTCATGGCAACTGGTCTTAAGAAGGGAACACTAGTGTTGGTTTCTCCCCAACCACAGCCCAGAGTCCCGGGATCTCAGCCTGGCTTTGCCATCAGATGACTTGAAGCGAGTCTTTCTCCTCCCCCAGCATCAGTTTTCACACGTGAGCAGTGAGACGGGATGTGTGGGAGAAAGTGGACTAGACCTAACCCTAATACTCATCATAAAACTAGTGCTAACACTAATCTTGGACTAAAACAAAACCGAACAATAGACCTAACTCTAAACCTTAACTTAAAACAAATCCTAAAGTACACAAGGAACAAATCCTAGGACTAATTTGAATCCTAAACCTAACCTTAAAACTAACCCTGACCCTGACATATACCCTCACACTCACCCTAGCTCTAAAACACCATTGTAACCTTAAACCAAACACTAACAGTAAACCTAGCCCTAATTGGAGTCCTAACCCTAAAAATAAGCCTGTTCGTGGCTCCTACCCCAAAAATAACCCTAGCTCCAAATTTATCCTATCCTTAAACCTAAACATAAACACTAATCTTAAACACTAACCTTAAATATAACTCTAATTGTAATCCTGATTCTTACATTATTTGTTGCCCTAACACTAGCCCTGATGCAAACACAAAATCTAGCCATAATCTGCACCCTAAACCTAGCTTTAACACTAATCCTAATCCTAACCCTACACCTAACACTAGCTCAAACTCTATTGCTAAACCAAAGCAAAACCCTAACCTGAATCGTAACCTTAGACATATTCCTAATCCTTAGGGTAATCAAAACCTAACCCTATTAATAATCCTAAACCTTGTCCTCATTTTAGCTCTAACCTATCCCTAACCTTAACCCTAACATTGATCCTTATTCTGACCATAACACTAACCCTAGTTCTAAACCTGACTCTAACCCTAGACCAAAACTTAACACTAGCCCTACCAGTAAACTTATACTAAACCAGACTCTAACACTAGCCATAGACCTAAGCCTAATACTAAAACTACCCTTAACACTAGCCCTAGACCTAAACAAAACCTAGCCCTAGCCCTAACAATAACCCTTAACCTAACACAAAAAATAACCCTACCCCTTGACATAAACCAAGTCCTAATTCTGGCTTTAACCTTAATCCTAACACTAACCTGAACACAGACCCTGCATTTAACACTAAGCTAACTCCAAACCTGACCCTAACCAAAAACCTAAACCTAACACTAGACCTAGTCATAACCTAAACCTACAACTCTCCCTAATCATACTCCTGGCTCTTACATTACCCATAATCCTAATCCTACACTTTAACCTAACACAAAACCTAGAGCAAATCCTAGGCTTAAACCCAGGCCTAAGAGTAACTCAAACACTAACCCTAGCCCTAATTTTAACCATAACTCTTGCCTCAGTTCTAAACTTTACTCAATGCCTAACCTTTACCCTAAATATAAACTTAGACTTATCCCTACCTCTTACCCTAACTCTATCCCTAAACATAAACTTAACCCTATCCCTAAACCTAGCTTTGAACATACACATTTCCCTAACACTTACCTTAACCCTAACTGGAAAACTAACCCTAGACCGAACCCTAAACCTAACACTTCACATAGCCCTAACCCTAGATCAAACCCTAACCTGTACCAGAAACCTAAACCTTACCATGCCTTAACCTTAACCCTAAAGCTAAATCTAACCCTAAACCTAATCCTAAACTTACATCTAACCACATCGATTACCCTAAACCTTATCCTAACCCTAACAATAAATCTAGCCCTAACTCTAACCCAAACCCTAAACTTACCGTAATCTTATCCTCGACCTAATGCTGAACCTAACCCTCAACTTAGCCCTAGCCCTAACTCTAGCTCAAACTCTAACTCTTACACTAAACAAACCCTAGCTGAAACTCTAACCCTAACCCTAGCCCTAAGACAAACTCTAACTCTCACAATAGCCCTATTCCTAGTTCTAACCCAATCTCTGACCGTAACCTAACCCTAGCACTAACCCTTGCCTTATCCTTATCCCTAGCCTAATCCTAGACCTAAGCCTAAATCTAAATGTATTCCTAACCATAGCCATACCTAACTCTAACACTAGACCTAGTCCAAATGCTAATCATAAAACTAGGGGTAATACTAACCCTGGGATAAAACAAAACTGAACAACAGACTAACCCTAAACCTTAACTTAAACCAAACCCGCAATTACACCTAGAACTATTCCTAGCCCTAATTCGAGTCCTAACCCTAACCTTAAAACTAACCCTGACCCTGACTTATACCTTAACACTTACCCTAGGTCTAAAACACCACTCTAACCTTACACCAAACCCTAACAGTAAACCTAGCCCTAATTTGATTCCTAAACCTAACCCTAAAACTAACCCTGCCCCTGACTCCTATCCTAACAATAACCAAGCTCTAAATTCATCCTAAACTTAAACCTAACCCTAACACGAGAACTACCCCTAACACTAACCCTAAAGCTAACCTTAATTGTAACCCTGATTCTTACATTACTCGTTGCCCTATTCCAAGCTGTAACACTAACACAAAATCTAGCCCTAATTGGAGCCCTAAACCTAGCTTTAACACTAACTCTAACCCTAACCTTAACACTAGCTTTAACTTTATCCCTAAGCCTAAGAAAAACCCTAACCCTAATGGTAAAACTACTCCTATCCCTAATCCTTAGGCTAATCAAAATCCTAACCCTATTAATAGTCCTAAATCTAGTCCTCATATTAGCTCTAACCTATCCCTAACCCTAACCCTAACTGTGACCCTTATTCTGACCATAACACTAAACCTAGGTCTAAACCTGACCCTAACACTAGACCAAACCCTAACACTAGCCCTACCAGTAACCTTATACTAAACCTGATTCTACCACTAGCCCTAGACCTAAACCTAATCCTAAATCTAGCCTTATCTCTAGCCCTAGACTTAAACAAAACCAAGCCCTATCCCCAACAATAATGCTTAACCTAATGCAAAGACTAATTCTACCACTAGACATAAACCTAGTCCTAATTCTGGCTTTAACCTTAACCCTAACACTAACCTGAACTCAGACCCTGCATTTAACACTAAGCTATTTCTAAGCCTGACCCTAACCAAAAGCCTAAACCTAACACTAGACCTAGCCATAATCCTAACCCTACAACTAGCCCTAATCATAATCCTAGCTCTTATATTACCAATAGCAATAACCCTACACCTTAACCTAACACAAAACCTAGACTTAATCCTAAGCCTAAACCTAGCCCTACATGTAACCATAACCCTAACCCTAGCCCTAATGCTAACCCTAACTGTAGCATTAGTCCTAAACTTAACTCAATGCCTATCTTTCCCTAAATATAAACTTAGACTTATTCCTAACTCTAACCCTAACTCCATCCCTAACCCTAAACTTAACCCTATCCCTAAACCTAGCTCTGAAAATACACATTACCCTAAACCTATTCCTAACCCTATTGATAAACCTAGCTGTAACCCGAACCCTAACCTAACCCTAAGCAGAAAACTAATCCTAGACCTATCCCTAAACTTAACACTTGCCATAGCCCTAACCCTCTCTCAAACCCTAACCCATACCCGAAACCTAAACCTAACCATGCCTTAACCTTAACCCTAAAATAAAATCTAACCCTAAACCTAAACCTAAACTTACATCTAACCATATACATTACCCTAACCCTATCCTAACCATAATGATAAATGTAGCCCTAACCCTAACCCTAACCCTAAACCTACCGTAATCCTTTCCCCAGACATAATGCTGAACCTAACCCAAAACTTAGCCCTCGCCCTAACTCTAGCTTAAACCCTAATCTTTCCCACCAAAAAACCTAGCCCAAACTCTACCCCTAATCCTAGCCCTAATCCTAATGGTAACCATCCCCAAACCCTAGCTCTAACTCTATCCATTAACCTAACCATAACCCTTAACCTAATGCTAACTCTATTTCTAACCCTAAATCTACCTCTATCCTTAGCTCTGATTCTAATCTAGCCCTAACATTTACTAAATCCATGAGCCTTAACCTTTACCTAAGGGTAAGAAAACCCTAAGCCTAATACTAACCCTAAACCTAGCCCTAACCCTAATACTAACGTAACCCTTGACCTAACCCTAAACCTAATCCTAGACTTAGCACTAACCCTAGCTTAAACCCTAACCCGTATCTTAAACTTAACCCCAACCCTAACCCTAGCCTTAACCATAACCCTAACCCTAACTCTAGCCCTAATCCTAAGCATAATCCTAGCCCTAACCATAGCTCTAAATCAATCAATTACCCAAACAATAACCATAAACCTAATGCTAACCCTAGGACTAACCCTAACCCTCTCCATTAACCTAAACCTAACATGAAACCTAAAACTAACCTGAAGCTAAACCTAACCCTATCCCTTACACTAATCCTAAGTCTACCCTAATGCCAATTTGATCACTAACCATAAACCTCAACCTAATCTATACCTAAAACCTGACCTGATTCTTATAATACCCCTAGGTCTAAACCTGAACCTTACCCTAAACGTAACTCTGAATATAGACCTAGCCATCAACCTTACCCTAAAACTGTCCCTAACCCTAACCCTACACCTGATATTAGCCCTAGCCCTAATTCTTGCCATACCCTAACACAAATGCTAGCCCTCTTTCTAGCCCTATACCTATCCTTGATCCTAACCCAAACCTTAACTCTAGCCTTATCCCTAATTTTATCCTTCACTCTATATCTGAACCTAGATATAACCCCATTCCTTCCCCTAAATCTAACCCTAACTCTAACCCTAGATTTAACCCTTACACTAATCCTAGACATGATCCTAGCCCTAATTTAGCCCTAACGCTAACCCTAACACTAGCACTAATACTAATTCTGTCGCCTTAGCCCTATTCTTAGTTCTAAGCCTATCCCTTACCATAACCCTAAAACTTGCTCTACCTTTAGCCCTAACGTTAGCCCTATCACTAAACCTAGTTCTAAACATAACTCTAAATCTAACCCCATTCCTAAGCCTAAACCTCACACTAAATCTAGCCCTAACACTAACGTTAATCCTAAAACTAGCCTTAAACTAGTCCTAGCCATAAAAAAAAAACGAGCCATAGCCCTAATTCTAACCCTTAACCTAAACCAAAACCTAACCGACACCTAGCTCTAACCATAGGCCTAATTCCAGTCCTACCCTAACCCTAAAACTAACCTTGACCCTGACTCTGACCCTAACACTAACTCTAGCTCTCAGATCACTCTAAAATTATTCCTAAGCTAAAAGTAAACCTAACCCTAACCCTAACCCTAAAACTATTCCTAATCATAACCCCAGTTCTTACAGTAGCCATAGCCCTCATCCTAGCCCTAATCTAACCCAAAACCTAGCACTAAACTGAGCCCTATCCCTTATTTAAACCCTGACCCTAACCAGAGCCCTAACCATTACCCTAAACCTAACCCTAACACTAAAACTTGCCCTAACCCTAAACCTAACCCTAGCCTTAATCTTAAACAGAATCCTAGCCCTAACCCTACCTCTAACCCTATCCATTTCACTAAACATAACCCTAACCCTAGCATAACCTTAACCCTATCTCTAACCTTAATTTTATCCATTACCCTAAATCGAACCTGAACCCTAAACCTAACCATAAACTTTACCCTAAACTTAACTCTAACCCCAACACTAATGAAAGCCCTGATCCTAAACCTTAACCTAACTCAAATCTTAATCATAACAGTGACCATAATAATAACCCTACCTCGAAACTTGACCCTAACACTCAACCTAAATCTTACACTAGAACTAGCCATAAACCTAACCCTAAAACTAACCGTACACCTACCCATAACTCTAGCCTTGTTTGAGTGTTATCCCTAACCCTAAAACTAACACTGACCTTAACTCTGACCCTAACACTAACACTATTTCAAATCATCACTCTAATCATAACCTAACCCTAACACTAGACCTAGCCCTAACCCCAACCCTAAAACTAGTCCTAATCGTTACCCTAGTTCTTATATTAGCCATAGCCCTACCCTAGCTCTAACCTAATCTAAAACCTAGCCCTAACCCTAACCCTAACACTAGCTTTAACACTAACCTAACTTTTAACCTAATCCTAACCCTATCCTTAATCCTAAACAAAACCTTATCCCTAACTGTAGCTCTAATCCTATTACCTTAACCCTATCGCTAACCCCAATACTAATCTTAGGATAAACCTAACTGTATCCATATCCCTAACCCTATTCATTACCCTAAACCTAACCTGAACCCTAAACCTAACCATATCCATTATCCTAACCCTAAACAATCCTAACCTAATTTGAGCCCTAACTCTAAACCTTACCCTAAACAAACCCTAACCATGTCCCTGACCCTAATAATATCCCTATATCTAAATGATACCCTAACACTCAACCTAACACTTACAATGTACACAGCCATAAAACTAAACCTGAAATTATCCCTAACCATAACCCTAGAACTGACATTAGCCATAGCCCTAATGTTAGCCCTTATGCTAAATGGATCAAAATGGATCAAGGATCTAGATACCAAATCAGAGACACTGCGTCTGATAGAAGAAAAAGTTGGCTACGATCTACATACTGTAGGGTCGGGCTCCAAATTCCTTAATAGGACACCCATAGCCCAAGAGTTAATAACAAGAATAAACAAATGGGACTTACTTAAACTAAAAAGTTTTTCCTCAGTAAGGGAAACAATAAGAGTGGTAAATAGAGAGCCTACATCCTGGGAACAAATTTTTACCCCTCACACTTCAGATAGTGCCCTAATATCAAGAATATACAAAGAACTCAAAAAATTAAACAATAAGATAACAAATAACCCAATCAACAAATGGGCCAAGGACCTGAACAGACATTTCTCAGAGGAGGACATACAATCAATCAACAAGCACATGAAAAAATGCTCACCATCTCTAGCAGTAAAAGAAAGGCAAATTAAAACCACCCTAAGATACCATCTCACTCCAGTAAGATTGGCAGCCATTATGAAGTCAAACAACAATAAGTGTTGGCAAGAATGTGGGGAAATGGGTACACGTGTACACTGCTGGTGGGACTGCAAATTGGTGAGGCCAATTTGGAAAGCAGTATGGAGATTCCTGGGAAACCTGGGAATGGATCCACATTTTGACCCAGCTATCACCATTCTCGGACTATTCCCTGAGGATCTTAAGAGGGCTAGGGCTAGGGTTACGGCTAGATTAGGATTAGCAAGAGTGTTAGGACTACTGGTAGGGTGAGATTTAGGCTTAAGGTTAGGGTTAGATTTAGCATTACAGTTAGATCTATGTTAGGGCTAGGCTAGGGTTAGGGATAAGTTTAGTGCTAGTGTGAGGGTTAGAGTAACGGATAGGGTTAGAAATAGAAATAGTGCTAGGAGTGAGAGTTAGAGTTAGTCTTAGGGCTAGGTTAGAAGTAGGGTTAAGGTTAGAGCTAAATTAGGGTTAGGATTAGCCCTGGGATTAGTGTTAGAGTTAAGCCTATGGTTAGGGCTAATGTTAGGGTTAGTTTTAGGGCGAGAATTTGGGTTTTATAGCTTGGTTCAGGGCTAGGGAAATGGTTAAAATTAGGGATAGGGCTAGGATGACAGTTCTGGTTAGGATTAAGGCTAGGATTAGGGCTAGATGAGGGCTAGTGTTTGTGTTAGAGTTAGGGTTAAGATTAGGGCTAGGGCTAATATCAGGTCTAGGGTTACAATTAGGGATAGTTTTAAGGTTTAGTTTATGGCTAGGTCTAATATAAGTGTTAGGTTTAGGGTAGGGGTCAGGTTTAGAGCTAGGTGTATTATTAGGGTCAGAGTCTGGGTTAGGGTTGGATTGAGTTAAGGTTATATTTAGGGCTTGAATTAGCATTAGGGTTAGGATTTGGGTTAGAGTAATGGATAGGGTTAGGTTTAGGGTTCAGTTTAGGTTTAGAGTAATGTATAGTTTTAATAAAAGGGATAGGGTTAGTGTCAGGCCTAGTGTTAACGTTTGAATTAGGCTTATGTTTAGGGTAATGGATAGGGTTAGTGCAAGTGTTAGAGATTGGGTTAAGGTTAGGATTAGGGCTAGGATTAAGGCAAGGCTTAGGGTTAGTGTTAGAGTTAGGTTTAAGGTAAGTGTTAGGGTTTTAGGTAGGGTTAGGGCTAGCATGAGGTTTAGGATTAGAGTCATGGCTATGGTTAGGTTTAGGGTTAGGGTTAGGGCTAGGGTTAGCATTAGGGTCTGGGTTATGTTTAAAATAAAGGATAAAGTTAGATCTAGGATTTGGGCTATGGTTACAGTTAGGATTTGGGCTAAGATTAGAGTTAGGGTTAGGGCTAGGGTTATGCTTAGGGTAAGGGTTAAAGTTTGAGCTAGGATAATGGCTACGGCAATCTTTAGGGTAGGGTTTGGTTAGGTTAATGTTAGGGTTATGCTTAGGGCTAGGTTTAGGGCTATGTTTTAAGTGAGGTTTATGGCTAGCATTAGGGCTATTGGTAATGTAAGACCTAGGGTTACAGTTATGGATAGATTAAGGGTTAGGGTTATGGATAAATCCTGTGTTAGTGTTAGGTTTTGGGTTAGGATAAGATTTCGAGCTAGGGTTTATGTTAGGGTAAGGGTCAGTGTTCAGGTTAGTATTGGATTTAGTGTTAGGGCCAGAATTAGAAGGTTTACGTCTAGGGGTAGGGTTAGACTTTGTTTTATGTTAATGGTTATTGTTCAGGCTAGGGCTAGAATTATGGCTATATTTAGAATTAAGTTTAGTTCTAGTGCTAGTGTTACAGTTAAGTTTAAGTATAGGTTTACCGGTAGTGCTAGTGTTAGGGTTTAGTTTAGGATTAGGGTCAGGCTTATTCCTAGGGTTAGTGTTAGGGTCAGAATAAGGGTCAGGGTTAGGATTAGACATTGGGTTAGGGTTAGAGATAGAATGAGGTCTAGGGTTAGGACTAGTAATAGAGTTAAGGTTTGGAGTAGGCTAACAATTAGGGTTAGAACTAGGGTAGCATTAGGGTGAGGGTTTGACTTAAGTTAAGGGATAAGTTTAAAGCTAGGGTTAGGGTTAGGATTAGGGCAAGGGTTAAAGCTATAGTTAGGGCTCAGACTAGGGCTAGGCTTTGTGTTAGGGTTAGGGCTATGGCTAAGAACTGGTTTTACTCTAAAGGCTAGGGTTAGGGTTAGGGCTAGGTATAGTTTTTGGGTTAGGTTTAGGTTTAGGGTGATATTTAGAGTTAGGGTTAATTTTAGGTTCAGAGTCAGAGTCAATATTAGTTTTAGGCTTAGGGTTAGGGATACATTGAGCATTAGGATTTGGTTTAGGTCATAACTCTAGTTCTAACTTAAGCTCTAACCCTATTAATTATCCTAACCATAACACTTACCCTAATGCTAACCCTAAGCCTAACTGTAGCCCTATCACTAATTCTAACTGTATCAATTACCCTAAACCAAACCTGAACCTTAAAACAAACACTAACTATACCCCTAACCCTAACCCTAATGCTAATTTGAGCTCTAAACCTAAATCCTTACCTAAGCCAAATCTTAATCCTAATAATTCCCTGAGCTCTAAACCTGACCCTTACCCTAAACCTAATGCTTACACTAGACGTAGCCATAAGCCTAACCCTAAAACTATCTTTAACCACAACCCTAGACCTGATATTAACCCTAGCACTAATCCTAGCTCTGAATCTAATACAAACACTAGCCCTCATCCTAGCCCTAAACCTAGCCTTAATCATAACCCTTACCCCAACCCTACCGTTAACCCTAACTCTAAACCTCACCCTACGTCTAAAACTAGCTATAATGCCATTCTTTATCCTAAACTTAAAACTAACCCTATCCTTATCACTTGGCCTAAGCTGAACACTGATAATAGTCCTAATCCTATCCCTAATTTAAAACTATCCCAAACCCTAACTCTAGTTTTAGCCCTATTACTATACTCTAACTCTCACACTGGCCCTATCCCTAGTTCTAAACTTATCCCTTACCATAACTCTAACCCTGGCCCTAACCCTTGCCCTTTCCTTAATCCTAGCCTAATCCTAGATCTAACCTAACTATAAATGTAACCCTAACAATAAGTCTAAGCCTAACACTAAAACTAGCCCTAACCCTAATACTAATTGTAAAACTAGCCCTAACTCTAACCCTACGACTAAAACAAAACCAAGCAATAGACCTAACCCTAAACCTTAACTTAAACCAAACCCTAAACTAATATAGAACTAATCCTAGCCCTAATGGAGTCCTAACCCTAACCTTAAAACTAACCCTGACCCTGACTCATATCCTAACACTCACACTAGTTCTAAACATAACGCTAACATTAAACCAAACCCTAACAGTAAACCTAGCCCTAATTCAAATCCTAACTCAAACCCTAAAACTAACCCTGACCCTGACTCCTATCCTAAAAGTAACTCTAGCTCTAAATATCACCCTAACCTTAAATCTAACACAAACACTAGAACTACCACTAACTCGAACCATAAAGCTAATCCTAATTGTAACCCTGGTTCTTACATTACTTGTTGCCCTAAACTTACCCTTACACTAACACACAAACTATTCCTAATCCGAGCCCTACACCAGCTTTAAACCTAACCTGAACCCTAACCCTACCCCTATCACTAGCTCTAACCCTATCTCTAACCCTAAACAAAAGCCTAAACCTAATGGTAACCCAGACCTATCCCTAATCCTCAGGCTAATCAAAACTCTCACCAATTAATAGTCCTAACCCTAGCCCTCATTCTAGCTCTAACCCTATCCCAAACCTTAACCCTAACCCTGACCTTTATACTGACCATAACACTAACCTAGGTCTAAACCTGACCCTAACGCAACTCGAAACCATAACACTAGCACTACCAGTAACCTTATACCTAAACCTGACACTATCCCTAGCCCTAGACCTAAACCTAATCCTTAATATAGCTTTAACTCTAGTTGTAGACCTAAACAAAAACCTAGCCTTAGCCCTAACAATAACCCTTAACTTAACGCAAAGACTAACCCTACCCCTAGACATAACCTAGTTCCAATTCTGGATTTAACCGTAACTCTAACTCTAACTCTAAACTTTACACTGACCCTGCCTTTAACACTTAACCTATCTCTAAACCTGACCCTAACCGTAAACCTCAACCCAACACTAGACATAGCCATAACCCTAATCCTACAACTAGCCCTAATCACAATCCTAGGTCTTACATTACCCATAGCCTTAACTCTACACCTCAACCTAACACAAAACCTAGAGCGAATTTCACCCCTAAATCTAGCCTTAAGCATAACCCAAACCTAACCCTAACCCTAAACTCAACCCTAGACTTAGTATTAAACCTTACTCAAATCCTAACCATTACCATAAATATAAACTTAGACCTATACCTTACTCTAAACCCTACCCTAGCACTAACCCTAAACTTGAACTTATCCCTAAACCTAACTCTAAACCTACACCTTGCATAACACTACACCAAACTCCATTGATAACCCTAGCCTTAACCCTAAACATAACCCTAATCATAACCAGGAAACTAACAATAGACCAAAACTTAAAACTGACATTCGCCATAGCCCTTACCCTAGCTCAAAACCTAACCTGTACCATAAACTTAAACATAACCATAGCCTTAACATTAACCTTAAAACTAAATCTAACCCTAAACTTAAACCTAAAGCTGCATCTAACCATATCCATTAACCTATCCTTATCCTAATCCTAATGATAACGCTAGCCCTAAACTTAACCCTAACCCTAAACCTAATATGATTCTGTCCCTAGACCTTAGGCTGAACCTAATCCTCGACCTAGCCCTAACAATAACACTAGCTCAAAACCTAGCCATTATTCTTAACATAACCCTAGACCAAAACCTTACCTGAATCATAGCCCTGATCCTCACTGTAACCAGAGCCCAATTCCTAGCTCTAACTCTATCCATTACCCTAACCCTAACCATAAACCTAATGCTAAACCTAGCCCTAACCTTAACCCTAACCCTAACCCTAACTCTATACCTAGCCCTGATTCTAATCTGAAGCCTCAACCTAGTCCTAACATTTACTCAATCCCTGACCCATACCCTTAACCTAAACGTAAGAAAATGATAAGCTTAACCTAAGCCTAACCCTAACCCTAACCCTAGCGCTAATCCTAAACTTAAAACTAGAATTAACCTTAGCTCTAACCCCACCCATTACCATAACCAAAACCATAAATGTCATGATAACCTTAGCCCTAACCCTAAACCTACTCTAACCCTAACCTATCCCTAGACCTAACCATAAACCTAACACTTGCCCTAGTCCTAACCCTAGCTCAAACTATAACAATAATGCTAAACTTAACAGTAACCCTAGTCCTAAACCTAACCCTAACCCTAACCCTAACCTGACATCAAAACCTGTCCATTACATTAAACCTAATGATAATTCTAATCCTAACCCTAGACCTAATCCTAATCCTAACCCTATCCTTAGAACTAACCTAGCTCAAACCCTAACCCATACCCTAAACCTAGCCCTAACCCTAACTCTAACCCTAATCCTAAACATAACCCTAGCCATAAACCTAGCTCTAACCCTATCCATTGCCCTAATGATAACCATAAACATAATGCTAACCCTAGGCCTAACCCTAACCCTATCCCTTACCATAAATCTAATTTGAGCCCTAAACCTAACCTGAAGCCTAAACCTAACCTTATCCATTACCCTAACCCTAACTCAAACCTAATGCTAATGTGAGCCATAACCCTAAACCTCAACCTAATCCAAACCCAAAAGCTGACTCTGACTATTATAATACCCCTAGCTCTGAACTTGAACCTCTCCCTAAACCTAACTCTGACAGTAGACGTAGCCATAAATCTTACCCAAAAACTATCCTTAACCATAACCCCAGACCTGATATTAGTCCTACCTCTAATTCTTGCCATAACCCTAACCCAACCACTACCCTCATCCTAGACATAAACCTAGTCTTGATCCTAACTTGAACCCTAACACTAGCCCTTTCCCTAATTTTATCCCTCTCCCTATTTCTGAAACTTGCTGTAACCCCATCCCTTCCCCAAAATCTAACCCTAACTCTATCTCTAGACTAAACCCTTACACTAATCTTAGACCTGATCCTAGCCCTAATTTAACCCTAACCCTAGCACTAGCACTAAGACTAACTCTGACTCTCGCCCTAGCCCTATTCCTAGATCTAACCCTATTCCTTACCATAACCCTAACACTTGCCCTAACCATAGTCCTAACACTAGCCCTAGCCCTAACCCTAGAACTAACCATAACTCTAAGTCCAACCCTAACCCTAAGCATAAACCTCACACTAACACTAGCCCTAACACTAACACTAATCCTAAAACTAGCCCTAATCTAGTTCAAGCCCTAAAACAAAACCTAGCCATAGCCCTAACCCTAACCATAAACCTAAACAAAAACCTAACCCTACACCTAGCCCTAACCTTAGCCCTAATTTTAGTCCTAACCTAACCCTAAAACTAACCTTGAGCCTGACTCTGACCTTACACTAACCCTAGCTCTATCATCACCCCAAAAGTATACCTAACCCTAAAACTAGGACTAGCCCTAACCATAACCATAATTGTAGCCCTAATCATAACTCTAGTTCTTACATTAGCCATAGCCTTAATCATAGCCCTAACCTACCCCAAAACCTAGCCATAAACTGAGCCCTACATCTCGTTATAACCCTAAACCTAACAATAGCCCTAACCATTACCCTAAATCGAACACTAACCCTAAAACTGGCCCTAAACCTAAACCTAATCATAGACTTAATCCTAACCATAATGCTAGCCCTAACTCTAGCTCTAACCCTATCCATTACCCTAAACATAACCCGAACCCTAATGCTAACCCTAGCACTAAACTTAACCCTAATCCTAAACCTAGACCAGACACTAACCCTAACCGTCACCCTAGCCCTAAACATAGGTCAAACTCTAACACTTACCCTAAACCTAACTATAACACTAACCCTAGGCCTAACCCTAACCCTAATCCTAACCATATCCCTAGCCCTAAACCTATCCATTACCCTAAACATAAGCCTAACCCAAACATAGCTCTAAACATAGCTCTAAACTCACCCATTACCCTAACCCTAAACCTACTCTAACCTGAACTGTAATCTTAACCCTAGTCCTAACCCTAAATGTAGTCTAACCCTAACTGTAAACCTAACCCTAGACCTAACCGTAAGCCCAGCCCTTGCTGTATTAATAATCCTAGCTCAAAACCTAAGAGTTACACTAAACCTAACACTAACACTAGTCCTAAACCTAAATCTAACCCTATCCATTTAGGCCTGACTATAAACCTATCGCTAACACTAACCTTATCCTTACCTAAACCTAACCTGAACACTAAACCTATCCCTATCAATTACTCTAACCCTAACGCTAATTTGAGCCCTAAAAGTAAACCAAAACCTAACCCAAACTCTGAACAAGACACTGACTCTAATAACACACCTAGCTCTAAACCGGACCCTTACCCTAAACATAACCCTTACACTAGACCTAGCCATTAAATTTACCCTAACAATATTCCTAACCGTAACCCTAGACCTGATATTAGCACTCTACCTAATTCTTGTCTCAAACCTAACACAAACCTGAGCCCTCATCCTAGCCCTAAAACTAGCCTTAATCCTAACCTGAACCCTATCCCTAGCCCAAACCCTAATTTCAACCCTCACCCTAGTTCTGAATATAGGTATAACCACATCCCTTCCCCTAACCCTAACTAACCCTAACACTGTCATTAACAATAACCCTAGCCCTAACCATAAGGCCTTATCCTAACATTAACCATAGCTCTAAGACTAGCCCTAATTTATTACTAACTGTAAACCTAACTCTAATCCTAGCCCTAAGACTAACCCTAACTCTAGCCCTAGACATATTTCTAGTACAAACCTTATCTATTGCCTCACCCTAACACTAGCCCTAACCTTAATTCTAATTTGAAAACTAGCCCTAACCCTAGCCATAGCTCACAAACAAAACTGAGTTATAGCCCTAATCCTAATCCTTAACCTAAACCAAATCCTAATGCTACACCTAGTAATAACTATATCCCTACAACTAATACTGACCCTGACTCAGACCCTAAAAATACCTCTAAACATCACCCTAACCCTAAACTTAACACAAACCCTAGCCCTAGCCCTAATCCTAACCCTAAAACTATCCCTAACTGTAAAGCTAGTTCTTACATTAGCCATAGCCCTAACCAAAAACACAAAACCTAGCCCTAAACTGAGCCTCAACCCTAGCTTTAACCCTAACCCTAACACTAACACTAACACTAACCCAAACCCTAGCTCTAAAATAGTCCTTACCCAAAGCCAAACTCTCACCCAAATGCTACTCTAGTTCTAACTCTAATCCTTAGCTTACCCCAAACCCTTACTCTATTACTTGTCCTAACCCTAGCCCTCTTTCTATCTCTAACCCTAACTTGAAGCCTAAGCCTAATCCTTACGCTTTTTCTTACCCTAACACTATCTCTAGGTCAAAGCCTGACCTAAACACTAAACTGAACCCTAAAACTAGCCCTACCAGTTAACCTATACTTAAACTTAACCATAACACTAGCACTAGACCTAAACTTAATCCTAAATAGAGCCATAACTCTAGCTCTAGTTCTAAACAAAAACCTAGCCTTAGACCTAAAATAACCATTAACCTAATGCAAAGACTAACCTTACCCCTAGACCTAACCCTAGCTCTAATTCTGTCCTTAACCATAAAACTAATGCTAAACAGAACACTGACGCTTACCCTAACACAAACCCTAGCTATAAACCTTATCCTAACCCAAAACTTAAACCTAAAAATAGACATATCTATAACACTAACCCCCCAAAACTAGCCATAACCATAACCCTAGCTCTTACATTACCCGTAGCCCTAACACTAGCAATAAACCTCACAAAAAATCTAGCCCTAATACAAGATCTAAACCTAGAACTAAGAATAACCCTAACCCTAATTGTAGCCCAAACCCTAAACCTAATGCTTGCCCTAGACCTAAACCTAGCTTATATTCTAACCCTTACCTTAAATATAACCCTAGCTCTAACCCTAACCCTAGTCCTATCCCTAATCCTAACTGTAAACATAGCCCAGTCCTAGCTCTAACTTTTTCCATTTTCTTAAACATAAACCTAATCCTAATGCTAACCCTAGCCCTAACCCTAACCATAAGCCTATCCCTAACCCTAACCTTAACCATAGCCCTGATTCTAATCCTAACCCTTGCCCTAGCCCTAACTCTAGCTCAAACCCTAACACTTACCCGAAACCTAACCCTAACACTAACCCTAGGAATAAACCAAACCCTAGCCCTAATCTTAACCTTAACCTAAGCCCTAACACTAGCACTAAACCTATCCATTACTCTGAACATAAGCCTAAACCAAATGCTAACCGTAGGCCTAACCCTAACTCTATCCCTAACACTAACCTTATACATTACTCTAAACCTAACTTGAACTGTAAACCTAACTCTATCCATTACTCTAACCCTAACCCTAATCCTAATGCATATTTGAGCCCTAAACTTAAAACTTAACTCAAACCAAACCCTAACCCAGACTCTGACCCTAATAATAACCTATCTCTATACCTGACCCCTACCCTAAACCTAACACTTACACTATACCTAGCCATAAATCTATCCCTAACACTATCCCTAACCATAAACCTACACATGATATTAGCCCTAGCCCTAATACTTGTAATGATATTAGCCCTAACCCTAACACAAACCCTAGCCCTCATCCTAGCCCTAAACCTAGACTTAATCCTAACACGAACCCTCACCCTAGACCTAGCCCTAATTATAACCCTCACCCTAGCACTGAACCTAGCTATAAACCCATCTCTTCCCCTAAAACTAACCCTAACCTTAGTCCTAACCATAGGCCTAACCCCAACACTTTTCATAGCACAAATACTAGCCCTATTTGAACCCTAAACTTAACCCTACTCCTAACGCTAGCCCTAAGACTAACTCTAACTCATACCCTAGCCCTATTTAGATTTATATCCCTATTTGTTACCCTAACCCTCACAATAGCCCTAAACTTAGCCCTAACCCTAGCCATAACCCTAACCCTAGATCTAACCATAACTCTTAATCTAACCCTAATCTTAAGCCTAAACCTCATTCTACCACTATCTCTAACACTATTATTAATCCCAAAACTAGCCCTAATCCAAGCCCTAGCCCTAAAAATAAACGGAACCATTGCTCTAACCAGAAAACTTAACCTAAACCAAACCCTAACACATAACTAACCATAACCCGAGCTCTAATTCGAGTCCTAGGCCTAAAACTAACCTTCACCCTGACTCATATCCAAACACAAACCCAGCGCTAAATATCACCCTAACCCTAAAACGAATGCTAACACTAGACCTAGCAGAAACCCTAACCCTAAAACAAACACTAATCGTAACCCTAGTTCTTACTTTGGCCTTAGCCAAACCCTAGCCCTAAATCTAACACAAATATAGCCCTAATCTAAGCCCTAACACTAGATTTAACCCTAACCCTAACCCTAAAACTAGCCCTAAACCTAACCCTATTCCTAGCCCTAAACCTAGCTCTAATCCTATTCATTACCCTAAGCCAAACCCTATTCATAATGCTAACTCTAGCCCTAATTCTAATCCTTAGCCAAACCCAAACAATAACCCTATTACTAATCCTAACACTAGCCCTCATTCTACATCTAACCCTAACCCAAAACCTCATCCTAACCTTCACCCTTATTCTGACCCTAACAATAATTATAGGTCTAAACCTGACCCTAAACCAAAACCAAAACCTGAATCTAGCCCTAACAGTAAACTTATACCTAAACCTAAACCTAACCCTAGCCCTAGACCGAAACCTAATCTTAAATCTAGCTATAACTCTAGCCCTTGATGTAAACAAAAACTTAGTCCTAGCCCTAACAATAACCCTTAACCTAAACCAGACACTAACCCTACCACTAGGCCTAACCCTAATCCTATTCTGGCTTTCACCCTAACCCTAACTTTAACCTGATCAATGGCCCTGACACTAACATTAAACCTAGCTCTAAACCTTACCCTACCCCAAAACCTAAACCTAACACTAGACCTAGCCATAACCCTAACCCTAAAACTATCTCTAATCAGAATCTTAGATCTTACATTACACAAGCACTAAACCTAGGCCTATACTTAACAAAAATCTTAACCCTACTTGAGGCCTAACCCTACCCTAAGCATAACCCTTACCCTAACCCTAACCTGAGTCATAACCCTAACCCTAACACCCACCTTAATTCTAACCCTAGCTCAATGCCTAACCCTTAGCCTAAATATAACCCTGGCACTATCCATAACCATAATCCTAACCATAGCACTAAACCGAACCTTACACCTAGACTTAATACTAGCTCTAACCCTAGCCATTTCCCTAAATCTAACCCTAAACTTAATGATAACCCTATCCCTAACCCTAACTGAAACCCTAATCCAAACCAAAAACCTAACCTTAGACCTAACCCTGAACCTAAACCTTGATATAGCCTTAAACCTAACTCAAACTCTAACCCTTACCCTAAAACCAACAGTAAACCTAGCCCTAAAACTAAACTTAAACCTAAACCTAACCTTAACCATAAAGCTAACCTTACATCTAACCCAATCTATTACCCTAAACCTAATTCTAACCCTAATTAAAATCGAAGCACTAACTCTAAATTTATCCCTGACCATAACACTAAACCTAACCCTCATCCTAGAACTAACTCTACCTCAAAATCTAACCTTTACCCTAAATCTAATGATAACAATACACTAAGCTAGTGTTAATATCCCTAACACAAATCCTAACCTAACTCTAGCCCTAATCCTAACCTAACCCTAGCCCTAACCATAACTCTAACCCTATATATTATCCTTATGATAACCCGAATCCTGATGCTAACCCTAGGCATAACCCTAACCCTTTTGCTAACCCTAAAGCTCTCCATTGCCCTAACCTAACCTGAAACCTAAACCTAAGCCAATTAATTACCCTTACCCTAAATCTAACCCTAATGCTCATTTGAGCCTTATCACTCAACCTTAACCTAAAACAAACCCTAACCCAGATCCTGACCCTAAAAATACACCTAGCTCTAAACCTGACCCTTACCCTAAGCCTAACACTTGCACTAGATGTAGACACAAACCTAACCCTAAAACTACCTCAAACTTTAACACTAGACCTGATATTAGACCTAACCCTAATTTTAGACCTAACCCTACAACAAGCCCTAGTCCTCATCCTAGCCCTAAATCTATCCTTAATCATAACCCTAACACTAACCCTAGTCCTAATCCTAATTCTAACCCTCATCCTACCTCTAAACCTACCTATAACACCATACCTTACCCTAAAATTAACTATAACCTTAGCCCGAACACTAGCCCTAAGCTGAAGATTAATCCTAGGTCTAACTTACCTCTACCCCTAAAACTAACCAAAACACTAGGCCTAAGACTATCTCTAATTCTCACCCTAGCCCTAGCCCTAGTTCTAACCCTATTTGTTACCATAACCATAACCCTAGGCTAAGGCTTGCCCAATATTTAGACCTAGTCTTAATACTAGATCTAACGCTAAATCCAAATCAAACCCTAAACCAAAGCCTAAGCCTAACACTAACACTAGCCCTAACCCTCATGCTAATCTTATAAGTAGCCCAAATCCTAAACCTAGGACTAAAACAAAACTGAGCAACAGCCCTAACACTAAACCTTAACTTAAACCAAACCCTAACACTATACGTAGACGTAACCCTAGCCCTAATTCAAGTCCTAACCCTAACCTTAAAACTTACCCTGACCCTGACTCATATTCTAACAATAACCATAGCTCTAAAGACTACCCTAAACTTAAACCAAGCCCTAACAGTAACTCTAGCCCTAATTCAAGTCATAACCCTAACTTTGAAGCTAACCATTACCCGGACTGATATCATAACAGTCAACTTAGCTCTAAACACAGCCCTCATATAAACCAAAACAATAAAGTAACTCTAGCCTTTATTTGAGTCCTAACCCTAACCCTAAAACTAACCCTGATGCTGACTCCTATCCTAACAATAACCCTACATCTAAATATTACCCTAACTTTAATCCTAAACCCCACACTAGACCTACCCCTAACCATAATCCTAAAAAAAAAAAAAAAAAAAAAAAAAAAAAAAAAAAAAAAAACAAACCTAATTGTAACCCTGGCTCTTACATTAGCCAATTCCCAATCTAGCCCTAACCCTAACACAAAAACCAGCCCTAATCTGATCTCTTAACCTATATTTAACCCTTACCATATCCCTAACTCTAGCACTAACACTAGCTCTAATGCTATCCCTTTACCTAAGAAAAACCCTAAACCTAATGGTAACTCTAGACCTATCTCTATTCCTTAGGCTAACCAAAACCCTAACCCTATTAATACTCCTAACCCTAGCCCTCATTCTAGCTCTAAACCTATCCCAAACCCTAATGCTAACCCTGACCCTTATTCTGACCCTAACATTAACCATAGGTCTAAAACTGACATTAAACCTAGACCAAACCATAACACTAGCCCTAGACCTAAACCAAACCATAAATCTAGCCTTAACTCTAGCCCTAGACCTAAACATAAACCTAGCCCTAGCACTAACAATAATCCTTAACCTAATTCAAACATTAACCCTAACCCTAGAACTAAAACAAGTCCTAATTCTGGCTGTAACCCTAACTCTAACCCAAACACTGACCCTGCCTTAGAGTAAACCTATCTCTAAATCTGACCCGATCTGAAAATCTAAACCTAACACTAGACCTAGCCATAACCCTAACCCTACAACTAGCCCTCAACATAACCCTAGTTCTTACATTACCCACAGCCCTAACTCTAGGCCTAAACCTAACACAAAACCTAGAGCTAATCCTAGGCCTAAATCAAGCCTTAAGCATAACCCTAACCCTAACCGTAGCCCTAACCCTAACCTAACCCTCGCCTTAGTCCCAATCCTAGCTCAAAGCCTAAACATTACTCTAAACATAAACCTACACCTATCCCTCAATCTTACCCTAAACTTAGCCCTAATCCTATACTTAAACCCTAGCCCTAAACCTAGCTCTAAACCTACCCATTACTCTAAACCTAAACCTAAACTTATTGATAATACTAGGCTTAATGCTAAAATTAAACCTAAATGGAAAACTAACCCTAGACCTAACCTTAAAACTCACACTTGCCATAGACCTAAACCTAGCTCAAACCCTAACACTTATTATAAACCTAAACATAACCATAGCCCTAACTCTCAGCCTAAACAACAATCTAACATTAAACATAGCCCTAAATCTACATCTAATCATATACATTACCATAACCCAAAACCTTTTCCTAATCATGTCCCTGGCCCTAATCCTAACCCTAACCCTAACCCTATGAGTACTATAATATTATCCCTAGAAGTAACCATAAACCTAACCCTCACCCTAGCCCTAAACCTAGCTCAAAACCTAACCCTTATGCTAAACATAAACGTAAGCCTAACCTGAGTTTTAACCTTAACCCTAACCCTTATTCAAGACATATTCTTAACCATAAACCTAGCCCTAAACTTAGCTCTAATCTTATCCATTATACTAACCATAATCCTTACCCTAATGCAAACCCTAGGCCTAACCTTAACTCTATTGCTAACCCTAACCCTATCAATTACCCTAAACTAATGTAAACTCTTAAAAAAACCCTATCATTACCCTAATCTACACGTAATGCTAATTCAAGCCCTAAACCTAAACCCTAACATCAACCAAACTCTACCACTGACCCTGGTCCTAATAAATCACCTATGTGTAAAGGTGACTTTTACACTAAACCTAACCCTTACACTAGACATAGCCATAACCATAATCCTAAAACTATCCCCAACTGTAAGCTTAGAGATGAAATTAGACATAGCTCTAATCCTAGCCCTAAACCTAACCCAAACCCCAGCCCTTATCCTAGCCCTAAACCTATCCTTAATCCTAACTCTAAACCTAACTTTAGGCCTAACCCCAAAACTAACCCTAGCCCTAATCTTAGCCCTAATTTAGTACTATTTCTAACCCTAGCCCTATCCCTAGCCCTATGACTAATTCTAACTCTCACCCTAGCCCCATTCCTAGTTCTAACCCTATCCCTTATCAAAACCCTAATACAAGCCCTAACCCTAGCCCTAACCGTAGCCTATCATTAGCTCTAGCCCTAACCTAGATCTAATTTTAACTCTAAATCAAACCCTAACCCTAACTCTAGCCCTAACTCTAAATCTAACTTTAACACTAGCCCTAAAACAAAACTGAGCCATAGCCCTAACCCTAGCCCTAAACTTAATCCAAACCCTAACCCAAATCCTAACCTTAGTTCTAATTCTAGTTTTAAGGTGAAAACTAGAATTAACACTGATGCTGACTCTGACCGTAATTCTAACCCTAACCCTAAAACTAACACTAGACCTACCACTAACCCTAACCCTAAATTTAACACTAATTTTAACCCTAGTACTTACATAAGCCTTACTCCTAACCCTAGCACTAACTTAACCCAAAACCTAGCCCTAGTCCAAGCCCTAACCCGTTTTTTAACCCTAACCTTAATCCTAACTGTTGCCCTAATCAAAACCATAACCCTAGCCCAAACCCTTACTCTAAACCTATAGATTGCCATACCCATGACCCTAGGCCTAAACCTAACCCTATCACTACTCTTAAACCTATGCATTATTTTAAACCAAACCTAAACCCTAAACCTCAATCTATCATTACACTAATACTAACCATAATTCTATTTTGAGCCCAAACTTTAAACCTCAACCTATCACAAATTTCTAACCCAGAACATGACCCTAATAATACCCCTAGCTCTAAACCTGACACTATCCCTAAACCTAACCCTTACATTACCTGTAGCCATAAACCTAATCTTAAAACTATCTTTCAACATAACCCTAGATCTGATATTAGCCCTAGCAATAATCCTAGTCCCAACCCTAAAAAGAACCATAGCCCTCATCCTAGCCCCAAACCTAGCCTTAATCATAACCCTAACCCTAACCATAGCCGTAACCTTAATTCTAACCCTCACTCTATCTCTAATCCTATCTATAACACCATTCCTTACCCTAAACTTAACCCTAACCCTAAAGCTAGGCCAAAGGTGAACAGTAACCGTAGCCCTAATCCTAGCCCTATTTTAATGCTATCCATAACTCTAACCCTACCCCTAGCCCTAAGAGTAACTCTAACTCTCACACTAGCCCTATCCCTACTTCTAACCCTGTACATTACCATAATTCTAACACTAGCCCTAACTCTTGCCCTAAACCTGGCCATAATCATTGCCTAATCCTTATTCCTAGTCCTACCCTAGATCTAACCCTAACTCTAAATCTAACCCTAACCATAAGCCTAAGCCAAACATTAACACTAGCCCTAGTCATAACGCTAATCATAAAACTAGCCCTAAACACAAGCCATGCAGTAAAACTAAACCGAGCAATAGCCCTAAACTTAAACCTTAATGTAAACCAAACATTAACACTACTTCTAGACCTAATCCTAGCCCTAATTCAAGTCCTAATCTTAACCTTAATATTAACCCTAACTCTTACTCATATGCTAACACTCACCCTAGCTCTAAACACCACCCTAACCTTAAAATGAACCCCTACAAAACCATAGCCTTAATTTGGGTCCTAACCCTAACCCTAAAACTCAACCTGACCTTCACTATAAACCTAACACTAGCACTAGCTCAAAATTTCACCCTAACCCTAAACCTAATCTTAACACTAGAGGTTTAACCACTAACCATTATCTTAAAACTAACCTAAAAACTCTAGTTCTTACATTAGTCATTGCTCTAACTCTAGCCATAACCATAACAAAATAACTGGCCCTAATCTGAGCCCTAAACCAAGATTTAACCCTAACCCTAGCCCTAACCTTAGCTCTAACCCTATCCCTTACCCTATGCGAAACTCTAAGCCTAATGCTAATCCTAATCCTAATCTTAATCCTTAACCTAACCCAAACCTTAACCCTGTTACTAGTCCTAACCCTAGTCTTTATTCTAGCTCTAAACATATCCCAAACCCTAACCCTAAACCTGACAGTTATTCTGACCCTAACACTAATCATGGGTCTAAACCTGAACCTAACCTTAAACCGAACTCTAACACTAGCTCTACTGGTAACCTTATACCTAAACCTAACCCTAACACTAGCCCTAGACCTAAACCTAATCCTAATCTCTCCATAACTCTAGCCCTAGATTTAAAGAAAAACCTATCCCAAGCCCTAACAATAATCCTTAGCCTAAAGCCAAACACTAACCCTTCCCTTAGACTTAACCCTAGTGCTGATTCTGGATTTCACATTAACCATAATCCTAAACTGAACACTGACCCTGACACTAACAGTAACACTAGCTCTAAACATCATCGTAACCCTAAACCTAACCCTAAAACTATACTTAGCTCTAACACTAAACCTAAAACTAGCCCTAATCATAGCAAAATTCTTACATTTGCCATAGCCCTAACCTATTGCAAAACCTAGCCCTATACCAAGCCCTACCCTAGTTTTAACCCTAAAGCTAATCATAACCCTAGCCTTAACCCTAACCCTAAACATAACCCTAACCCTATACCTAATCCTAAGCATAACACTAGCCCTATCACAGGCTCTAACCCTATCCATTACCCTAATGTTAACCCTAATGCTTCTGCTAACCCTAGGCTAAACCCTAATTCCTTCCCTAACCCTAACACTATCCATTACCCTACACCTAACCTGAACTCTAACCCTAAAACTATAATTAATCTAATCCTAACCATAATGATAACTCGAGCCTTAAACCTAAACCTTAATCTAATAAAAATTCTAACTCTGACCCTGACCCTAATAATACCCATAGCTCTAAACCTGTCCCTAAGAAGAAAACTGACCCTTATAAAAGACATAGGTATAAACCTAACCTTAAAACTCTCTCTAATTGTAACCCTAGACCTGACATTAGCCCTAGCTCTAATCCTAACACAAACCTTAGCCCACATCCTAGCCATAAACCTCACCTTAATCATAAAACTATCCCTAACCATAACCCTAATTCTAATCCTCACCCTAGTCCTAAAAGTAGCTATAATCCTTAACCTAAACCTAACCGTAACCCTAACACTAACACTAACCCTAGCCCTAAACCTAGGCCTAACAGTAACACTAACCCTAATCCTAATCTCAGCCCTAATTTAGCCCTATCCCTAACCCAACCCTAACCCTAGCCCTAAGACTAACTCAAAATTTCACCCTAGCCTTATAACTAATTCTAAACCTGTCCCTTACCATCACCCTAAACATAGCCCTAAACTGAGCCCCTAATCCTAGCCCTATCCTTATTCATAGCTCAAAGCCTAGATCTAAACCTAACTCTAAATCTACCCAAAACCTAAGCCTAAACCTCACACTAACACTAGCCCTAATCCTAACATTAATCCTAAAACTAGCCCTAACTCTACCCTTAGCCCTAAAACAAATCCGAATCATAACCCTAACCCTAACACTTAACCTAAACCAAACCCTCAACCTACACCTACCCTAATCCTATCTCTAATTCTAGTCCTAACACTAATCTGAAAACTAATCTGGACCCTGACTCTGACCCTAACATTAAACCTAGCTCTAAACAGCATCGTAACTGTAAACTTAACCCTAACACTAGACGTAGCCCTAACACTGACCCTAACACTAGCTCTAATCATAACACTACTTCCTACATTAGACATAGCCTTAACCCTAGCCCTAACTAACCAAAAACCTAGCCTGAATCCGAGTCCTAAACGTAGTTATTTTCATATATTTATTTTTTTTTAATTTTCGGTGGACACAACATCTTTATTTTATTGATATGTGGTGCTGAGGACCAAACCCAGCGCCCTGTGCATGCCAGGTGTGCACACTACTTCTTGAGCCACATCCCCAGCCCCTAAACCTACCTTTAACCCTAAATGTAAACCTAACCCTAACACAAACAAAAGCCCTAATCCTATACATAACCCTATCCCTAGTCTTAGGTCTAACCCTATCCATTACCCTAATGATAACCTGAAACTTATGCTAACCATAGGCCTAACCATAATCCTATACATTACACTAAACCACACCTAAACCCTAAACGTAACCCTTTCATTACCTTAACCCTAAACCTAATCATAATTCAAGCCCTGAACCTAAACTCTAACCTAACCCAAACCCTCACCTTGATCCTGACCCTAAAGATAACCCTAGCTCTAAAACAGACCCTTAGTATAAACCTAACCCCTACACTGGACTAAGCCGTAAACTAACATGAAATCTATCCCTAACTTTAAACCTAGACCTGACATTAGCCCTAGCCCTAATACTGGCCCTAAACCTAACAAAAACATTAGCCCTCATCCTAGCTTTAATCATAACCCTAAACTTAACCCTAGCCCTAACCCTAACACTAACCCTTGCCCTAGCCCTCCACCTAACTATAACGCAATACCTTAACCTAAACATAACCCTAACTCTAACCCTAACCCAAGGCCTAATCTAACACTAACACTAGCCCTAATTTATCCCTATCCCTAACCCTAAACCTAACACTAGCACTAAGACTAACTCTAACTCTCATACTAGCCCTATCACTAGTTCTAACACTATCCCTTACCATAATCCTAAATCTAACCCAAACCCTAGTTCTAACCCTTGCCCTATCCTTAGCCCTAGCCATAACCATAGATAAAAACCTAACTCTAAATCTACCCCTAACCCAAAGCCTAAGCCTAACCATTATAAATACATTTATATTTAGACTCTGTGTCTACAGATGTTGGCTTCAAATTTATTTAGAATATAGTCATTAGTTTCATAAAAGGCATACCATTTCTGGTGGTGTATAGAGAACTGAGGGTCAGGGGTAGGATGGTATGTTAAGAATGAAAGGAGTGACGGTATATAATTACTCAAACTTAGCAAATTTGGAGGAGAACTCTAATGAATACACAAGAGGAATTTATGGAAGATAGTATAAATTCAAACTCTTTATCTGTATTCATATAATTACCCTATGTATAAATAGTAAAAGTTAGGAGGCTAAAAGTGGGGTAGAGAGAGAAAGAAAAAAAAGAAAAAGAAAAAAATAACAAGGAAAGAAAGAAAGAGAGGGAGAAAGAAAATAAGAGCAAATAAATGGGTGGTGAGGTGGGCCTATGCAATTCTTCTATATTATAGTATTCTAGTGATCCAGTTCTTAAAGTACAATTTCATGGAAAGTTCTTGGTTTCACATATGTTGTGGTTGTGAGGACCAGAGGGGGAAGGGTAGAGGAGAATGGATGAGAAGAGCAAGAAAAGAAAAGTAAGAAAGAAAAAAAAAAGACTCTCAGAACTCTGTTTTCTTTTCTTGCAGTAGGTGGAGTCATCGATTTCTAGATTGAGTCTCTGTGCTCAGGGTGGTGGAGGTAGCCAGGGTGAGAGGGCTTGAGCTTCTACCTAGAGCCTCCCTACTCTTAGTCTGAATTAGAAGCCAGGTACCTGTACAGTTGCTGGTCCATATTGATACCTACACCTCCCAAAAGCTTGTGAGAAAAATCTTGAGTTATCACAGCTGGAGGTAGGGGAGTTGTAATCTGGTTACCTGATAAGCTGCAGAACCCAGCTGGGAGCCACGCCCACCAATAGATGGCAAATAAGGTATGGTGTTTGGTGAGGTGAGTGGTTCTGGAGTGACCTTGTACTGTGTCCAGAGCTCAGTCTGGTGACCCACAAGCAAAGCCTCTGTGTTCTGTGCTGCCTTGCATCTGTGCAGAGAGCACCCCTGTGGCTGAGATTTCTGTCTGTGCCCAGAGAAACTGAACAGCTGAGCCTTCCATCTGTGACGAGAGCACCCATGGGGCCCTGTTTTGTTTTTTTTTTTTTTTTGTTTTTTTTTTTTTTTTTTTTTTTTTTTTTTTTTGTTTTTTTTTTTCAAATTTCTATGATACTGGGCAGGATTCATCTTTTACTTAGCCTTACTATGCTCCACAGGTTTGAGCCTTGTCGGTTCAATTGTTCGCTGTCAGAAACAGTTTGTATTTTAAGGTTTTCCTTCATCATGGCTTATTGATGCGAATGAAAATTGAGCTGTACATCAAACAGGGTTGGCAGGAGGTGCTTGAATTTTCACACAATCAGTTCTCAGTGGGCCATTTCTGGTTTATTTCTATGAAGGTATGCCAAAGATGAAGCATGCAAAAGCAACTGTATCTGAGTGCCCTTAAGGAGAAAACAGAGAAACTTGTATGTACTGAAATAAGCCTCTCAACAATTTGATCAGATTTCTTTGGTACTGTACAGTATTCATCTTTTTGGTTGCTCCACTAGGCTCCCCGAGGTTGGCAATTCTAGGATCAATGGTTATCTAAACAGGTAAGTGTTAGTGTTATGGTTAGGGTTACAGCAAGCTTTAGAGCTAGTGTTAGGGTTAGAGTTTGTTTTGTTCAAATTTCTTTGATACTGGGAATATTTATCTTTTACCTAGCCTTACTATGTGCCCCAGTTTGGGGCCTTCTCCGTTCAATTGTTCACTGATGGGAATAGTTTGTTTTTAATGTCTCACTTCATTTGTACTTATATGTGTAAATGCAAATGGAGCTGTAAATCAGAGGGTTGGTGTTAGCTGGTTGAAACAACATCACATACTCAATCAGTTGTCTGTGGGCACTCTCTGGTTTCTTCCTTGTAAAAGTAGCTATAAGCTGAAGCATGCAAAATAACTTTATCCAAGAGCACATTAGGAGAAAACAGTGCAATATGCATGTACTGAAATACCTCCCCCAATTATTTGGTCAGATTTTATTGATACTGTGCACGATTCTTCTGTAAACTTGGCCCACTAGTCTCCCCAACTTTAAAACTTTTATGATCAAAGGTTTTCTTAACAGGTTAGGCTTAGTGTTAGTTAGAGTTAGGGCAAGTGCTAGAACTAGTGTCAGGGTTAGAGTTAGTTTTTTTTAAACTTTTTGGATACTGGGCAGGATTTATCTTTTTCCTAATCTTAGCATGCTCCCCATGTTTAGGATTCCTAGGTAAAAGGATTTGCTCTCAGGACCAGTTTAAATTTTCATGTTTCACTTCATTTTGCCCTATACAGGTGAATGGAAATGGAGCTGGACTCAGACAGGATTTGTGCTAGCTGCTTGAAGCTTCACACACTCAATCAGTTCTCAGTGCACATTCTCTCATTTGTTTCTTGTGGTAGTAGCCCAAAGCTGAACTAGAAAGAAATAGCTTCATCTGTGAACACTTTAGGAGCAAGCTGCATTTTTTTGCATGGATTATTTTGATATTGTACAGAATTCATCCTTTTCCTAGTCTTAATAGGATCCCCAAGTTTGGGTTTTCAAGGGTTGCCAATTCACTGTCAGGAACAGTTTGAATTTTTAGGTTTCAATTTATTATTCCTATAGATGTGAATGATAATGGAGCTGGAAATAAAACAGAGTTAGTACTAGCTGCTTGAATCTTCACACACTCAATCAGCTCTCTGTGGGCACTCTCTGGTTGTTCCTTGTGAAAGTACCTTCATCTGTTAGACTACCCAACTTGGCTCCCCAAATGTGGGACTTCTAGGATCAAAGGGACTCTAAAAGGTTAAGGTTAGTGTTAGGGTTAGTGTTACGACTATGATTAGACCTAGTGTTAAGGTAAGAGTTAGTTTTGTTTTCAAATTTCTATGATACTGTGCAGGATTCATCTTTTTCATATTTTGAGTATACTCCAAATGTTTGGGCCTCCTACATAAAGGGTTTGCTTTCAGGAATAGTTTAAATTTTCATGTTCCTCTTCTTTTTGCCCTATAGAGGTGAATGGAAATGAAGCTGGGTTTGGGCTAGCTGCTTGAAACTTTGCACACTCCATCAATTTTCAGTGAGAAAAATATTTTTCCCCGTGGAAGTAGCCCTAAGATGAAGTAGAAAGAAACAACTTTATCTCTGAGTGCTTTAGGAGCAAGCAGAATACACATGTACTGAAAGAGCTTCACATTTTTTGGTTGGATTAATTTGATACTGTACAGGATTCATCCTTGTCCTAGCCTTAGTAGGCTCCCCAAGTTTGGGCCTTAAAGGTTCAATGGTTCAGTGTCAGGAACAGTTTGAATTTTTAGGTTTTACTTCATTATGGCCTATAGGTCTGAATGGCAATGGAGCTGGAAATCAAACATGGTTGGTGCTAGCTGCATGAAACTTCACACACTCAATCAGCTCTCTGTGGGCACTCTTTAATTTTTCTTTGTGAAAGTACCTTACGCTGAAACATGAAAAACAATTTATCCATGAGCACTTTTAGGAAAAAAACAGGGAAATATGAATGTACTGAAATATCTCCCCCAATTTTTCATGAAATTTCTTTGATACTGCACAAGATTCATCTGTTAAGTTGTACTGCTAGGCTCCAAAAGTCTGGGACTTCTATGATCATAAGTACTCTAAACAGGTTAGAATGAGTTTAGGGTTGGGTTAGATCTAGAGTTAGAGTGAGTTTTGTTTAAATTCATTTGATACTTGGCATAATTCATCTTTTACCTAGCCTTACTATTTTCCCCATGTTTGGGCCTTATCACTTCAATAGTTTGCTGTCAGAAACACTTTGTATTTTAAGGTTTCCTTCATTTTGACCTATATGGATAAATCATATGCAACTTGAAATCAAACAGGGTTGGTGCTTGCTGCTTATAACTGCACACAGTCAATCAGTTCTATGTGGGCACTCTGATTTCTTCCTTGTGAAAATTTCCCAAAGCTGAAGCATGCAAAAACGTCTTTATCTGAAAGTACTGTAGGAAACAACAGGGAAATGTACATATACTGAACTACCTCCCCAAATTATTTGGTCAGATTTCTTGATACTGCATAAGATTTATCTGTTATCTTTCCCCACTAGACTCCCTTAATTTGGGACTTCTATGATAAAATGTTCTCTAAACAGATTAGGGTTAGGTTTATGGTTAGGGTAAGGGCTAGTTTTAAACCTAGTGTTAGAGTTAGAGTCAGTTTTGTTCATGTATCTTTGATACTGGGCAGGATTCATCTTTTACCTAGCCTCACAATGTTAACTGGTTTGGACCTTCTCCGTTCAATGGTTTGCTGTCAGGAACAGTTTGTATTTTAAGGATTCACTTTATTTTGAAATATTTTGTTTAAGAGATATGGAGCGCGAAATCAAACAGGGTTGGTGCTAGCTGCTTGAAACTGCACACGCTCAATCAGTTTTCTGTGGGCACTCTCTGGTTTCTTCCTTGTGACTGTTTCCCTCAGCTGAAACATGCAAAGCAACTTTATCCCAGAGCACTTTTGGAGAAATCAAGGAAATATGCATGTACTGAAACACTTCCCCCAATTATTTTCTCAGATTTCTTTGATACTGTGCAGGATTCACCTGTTAGCTTTCCCCACTAGACTCCCTTAGTTTGGGACTTCTATGACCAAAGGTTCTCTAAACAGGTTAGGGTGAGCTGTAGGATTAGGATTAAGGATAGATCTATTGTTAGGTTTACAGTAGTTTTGTTCAAATTTCTTTGATACTAGGCACAATTTATCTTCTACCTAGCCTTACTATGTTCCACAGGTTTGGGCCTTCTAGGTTCACTGGTTTGCTGTCAGTATTTCAGTTTTTATTTTAAGGTTTCACTTCATTTTGACCTATATGGGTAAATAGAAATGGAGCTGGAAATCAAACAAGGTTTATGCTAGCTGCTTGAAACTTCACACACTCAATCAGTTCTCTGTGAGGACACTCTGGTTTTATCCTTGTGAAAGAATCCCAAAGATGAAGCATGCAAAAACAACACTATGCGAGAGCATTTTAGGAGATAACAGGAAAATATGCACGTACTGAACTACCTCCCTCTATCATTTGGTTAGTTTTCGTTGATACTGGGCAGGATTCATCTGTTAGCTTGCCACACTAGACTCCTCAACTTTGAGACTTCTATGATCAAAGGTTCTCTAAACAGGTTAGGGTTAGCCTTGTGGTTAGAGTTAGGTGTAGAGTTAGGGTTAGAGTTTGTCTTGTTCAAATTCTTTGATACTGGGCAAGATGTATTTTTGCCTAGCCTTACTATGTTCCCCAGGGTTCGGCCTCCTTGGATCAATCCTTTGCTGACAGGAACAATTTGTATTTCATGGATTCACTTCATTTTGACGTACATGGGTAAATGGACATGTGGCTGGAAATCAAACAAGGTTGGTGCTAACTGCTTGAAACTTCACATACTCAATCAGTTCTCTGTGGGCACTCTCTGGTTTCTTAATTGTGAAGTTAGTAATAAGCTGAAGCTTGCAATACAAATTTATCTGAGAACGCTTTAGGAGAAAACAGGAAAACATGCATGTATTGAAATTGCTCCCCCCCAATTATTTTGTCAGATTTCTTTGAAACTGCCCATGATTCATCTGTAAGCTTGGCCCAAAAGAATCCCCAATTTTGAAACTTCTAAGATCAAAGGTTCTCTAAACAGATTACGTTTAGAGTTAGACTTAGTGTTAGGATTAGGTTTAGAACTGGTGTTAGGGTTAGAGATAGGTTTTTTTTTTTTTTTTTAATTTCTATGATACTGGGCAGGGTTCACCTTTTTCCTATTTTGACTGTACTCCAAATGTTTGGGCCTCCTACGTAAAAGTGTTTTCTCTTAGGAACAGTTTCAATTTTCATGTTTCTCTTCTTTTTGCCCTATAGGTTTGAATGGAAATGAAGCTGGAAATCAAACAGGGTTTTTGCTAGCTGCTTGAAATTTCACACACTCAATCAGTTCTCAGTGAGCATTCTCCAGTTTGTTTCCTGTGAAGTATCCCTAAGCTGAAGTAGAAAGAAACAGCTTTATCTCTGAGTGCTTTAGGAGCAAGCAAAATACACCTGTACTGAAAGAGCTTTGAATTTTTTTAGTCTGATTACTTTGATACTGTACAGGATTCATCTTTGACCAACCTTAGTAGGCTCCCCAAGTTTGGGCCTTCAGGGTTCAATGGTTCAATGTCAGGAACAGTTTGAGTTTTTAGTTTTCACTACATTATGGCCTATAGGTGTGAATGTAAATGGAGCTGGAAATCAACCAGGGTTGGTGCTAGCTGCATGAAACTTCAAACACTCAATCACTTCAGAGTGGGCATGCTCTTGTTTGTTCCTTGTGAAAGTACTTTAAGCTGAAGAATGAAAAATCAATTTATCCAAGTGCACTTTAGGAGAAAACAGGGGAAATAGGCACGTACTGAAACACCTCCACCAATTATTGGTCAGATTTTATTGATACTGGGCAGGATTCAACTTTTACCTTGTCCTACTGGGCACCCCAAGATTGGAACTTTTGTGATCAAGCTCTATAAACAGTAAAGGCTTTGTTTTAAGATTAGGATTAGGGCTAGGGTTAGAGCTAACGTTTGTGTTAGAGTTAGTTTTGTTCAAATTTCTTTGATACCAGTCAGGATTCATTTTTTACCTAGCATTACCATGTTTCCCAGGTTGGGCCTTCTCAGTTCAAGGTTTGCTGTCAGGAACAGTTTGTGTTTTAAGGTTTCAGTTCATCTTTACTTCTATGGGTTAGAGTTAGGGTTAGGGCTATGGCTGGGTTTTGTTTTAGGGCTAGGACTAGACTTAGGGCTAGATTTTGAATTAGTGTTAGGGTTAAAGCTAGTGTTAGGGTGAGGTATAGGCTTAGAGTTTGGGTTTGATTTAGAGTTAGGGTTAGATCCAGGGTTAGGATTAGGGTTAGGGCTAGGGTGAATGTTACAGTAAGGGATAGGTTTAGAACTAGGGAAACGGCTAAGACGAGAGTTAGATTTAGATATAGGACTAGGCTTAGGGTTATGGTTAAAGCTAAATTAGGGCTAGGATTAGGGCTAGGGTTAGTGTTATGTTTAGGACTAGGGGTAGGGCTAGATTTAGGATTAGTATTAGTATTATGATTAAGTTTAGGTTAATAGGTGGGGTTACAGCTTGCTTGAGGGCTAAGATGTTGGTTGGAATTAGTATTAGTGGTAGGGTTAGTGTTTAGGTTAGGATTAAGTCTAGGTTTAGGGCTATGGTTTCTATTAGGTTCATAGCTAGACTAGGGCTAGGTCTACTTTTAGGGTAAGGGTCAAGTTTAGAGTTAGGGTATTATTATGTTTAGGGTCATGGTTAGCATTTGGTTAAGGTCAAAGTTTAGGTTTAGGGTTTGAATTAGTGTTAGGTTTAGGCTTGGGGTTAGGGTAATGGATAGGATTAGGTTTAGGTTTCAGTTAAGGTTTAGGGTAATGGATGGGATAGGTTTATCAATAGGATTAAGGTGAGCAATGATTAGGATTATGTTTAGTATAATGAATAGATTTCAAGCTAGGGTTAGGGCTATGTTATTTTTTGGATTAAGACTAGGATTAGAGTTAGGTTTAGAGATAAGACTAGGGTTTGGTTTATGATGTTAGGTTTAGGGCTAAGATTATTGTTATGTTAGGGGCAGTGTTAGTGTTTGAGCTAGGGTTAGGGCTAGGGCTTTGTGAGGTTTATGTTTACGTCTAGGAATATATTTATGGTTAGGTTTTTGTTGAGAGCCACAGCCAAAGGGTCCCCAGCAAACTTTCAGACTGCCAGCTGATGATTGGCTCACAGCGGCTCCAGCAACATCTAGCTGATTGGCTCCTCTGCGGTGATGCTCATTGGGCTGTTTCCCCTCCCTTTCAGACTGCCAGCTGATGATTGGCTCACAGTGGCCCCAGCAACATCTAGCTGATTGGTTCCTCTGTGGTGATACTCATTGGGCTGTTTCCTTGCCCTTTCAGACCACGGAGCTTCTCATTGAGGGACTTTTTTGGCTCAACCCACGCAACCCAGCCAATCGGCCTCAAGAGCAGGAGGATTGTGGGAGGTGGAGAGGCTGGTGGTTGAGAGAGAGGCTTGTGGGAAGATGGTGGTGGCAGTTGAGCTCTGAGGGTTTTTCCTGAGGAGCTGTTTTGTTTGGCATGTGTGGTTATAAAAATAAAGTTCGTTTCTTTTGACAAATGGCTCCTGAATTGTGCCCAGCCAGACTGCGGAATTTGGTGGCTCGCAAGGGGAGCGACTGAGGGTAAGTGATAAGGTAAACTGCTCGCCCCTGAAGGCAGGGCAAGAGGATGGGTAGCCATTTTAAGATTCTTCTTTTGTTTTGCTTCAATTTTGTTTTAAGTTGCCTGTCCCTGGAGATGAGTGAGACAGAAGAAAAACCGCTCACATCTGAGGAAAAACTATTTAAGTCTGAGGAACAGATAGGGAGAAAGGACGGATGCATATGTCTGGAGGATAGAAAGTCTACAATTAATTTTTGTTGTTCCCTTTTTATTTCATTCTGTCTAGGTTTTGTTTTGCGTCATCTTGTTGGGTTGTATTATAGTAGAAACATGGGATCAGAAATTAGTAAAAAACAAACCAAAAGAGTGTTAAGTAAATTCTTAGAGGAAGGAGGCATCTCAGTAAAATCAAGAACAGTCAGGGTATACGTTGATACAATACAAAAATGTAGCCCATGGCTTTTTAAGGAGGAGTTGTTAAATATATCACAATGGAATCATCATGGTGAAGATTTTAAAAGAATAGAAAAGAAAAGCCCAGGAACTCTGCCAGTGGGAACATTGACATTGTGGGCATTGGTATCTGGTTTGCTTAGTCCAAAGCCTTCATTTCAGACAAAGATAGAGGAAGAAAGCTTACAGCAGAAAAGCCATCAGGGGGAAAGTTACAAAAGGAGACTGCTACTAACAACTCTCTATCACCAGTGGGCATAAGTATCCAACCAACAGCGCCATCTCTACAGGAGACTGCTACTAACACCTTTCTATCACGAGAGAACATAAATGTCCAACTAAAAGTGCACCTCCATATGCTGGGAGGCCCCCAACCCCCACAGTTGATAGTTGGGATCATAAGACAGGATCTCAAGTATTAACATGCCCTGTATTTGAGGTAGGAGGGCAGCAAATTCACCATGCTTTAAATTTCAAATTAGTGGAGCAGCTAAAAGAGGTTGTAACAACCTATGGTCCTCAAGCACCCTTCACTGTAAGCTTGGTCAAATCCATTAACAACTTGAACATGACGCCAGCAGACTGGGCTAATATGTGTAAAGCTGTGCTAAATGGAGGTCAATACCTTTTATGGAAGGTTGCCAATGAGGAATTTTGCAAGGAGATGGCTAGGCAAAATGCAGCAGCTGGTTATCCTCAGAGAAATCTAGATATGTTTTTAGGAAAGTGACCTTATGAGGATCAACAGCAACAAATTGCATATGATCCTGGCGTATATGCACAAATTGCTGTAGAGGTGGTTAAGGCATGGAAGACTTTACAAGGACATGGATGTTTACAAGGTCAATTATCTAAGATAATACAAAGAGCTAACAAATCTTACGCTGAATTTGTAGATAGGCTTATTCAAACAGCTACCAGAGTTTTTGGGAATACAGAACAAGCAATGCCATTAAAAAAACAAATGGCTTATGACCAAGCAAATCGTTGGTGCAGAGAAATCATTAGACCATGGAAACATGAAGATTTAAACACATATATTAAATTATGTAGAGATGTTAATGAACTAGAGCAAGTCGTGGAAGCTACAGTAAAACAGGATTTAGATGCCATGCCAAGAACATGCTACAATTGTGAACAAACAGGACATTTTAAAAGGAATTGCCCCCATAGGAGGAGGGGTTAACAAAACTAGGTATCAATGGAATAGAATACTGGGTATTTGCCCACGATGCCGTAGAGGGAGACATTGGGCTAATGAATGCCATTCTCAAACCACCATAGAGGGTACTCCATTAATAAAAAACGAACAAGGACCAGGTGTTTATCCACAATATCATGGAAAGGCATCAGGCTCCATTGCCAAAAAATGGACAGGGGTCCCGTTGCTCCGGGGCCCAAAACCACAAATATATGGAGCACTGGAGGAACACAGCAACCCCATCAGGGTAGTGCTCAGGACACTTTGTCCATCAGATCCCTCATCAGGCAAACCAGAGGGAGTGCAGGGTTGGACATCTGTGTCTCCGCCAGATCAGTACTAACTCCAGAGATGGGAGTTCAAATCATTCCCACAGGGGTAAAAGGACATCTTCCCAAAGGAACAGTATTCTTATTATTGGGATGCAGCTCTTCTACTCTAAAAGGACTTATGATAAGTCCTGGGGTAATTGATCCTGATTATGAAGGTGAAATAAAAATTATAGCCAGTTCTCCAAAGGGTATATCAGTAATTTCACCAGGAGATAGAATAGCACAGTTACTAATAATACCCAGCCTACATGATAAATTTCCCAGTCGTACTGTAGAAAGAGGTTCCAAGGGATTAGGCTCCACAGGTTTAGATTGGGCTATGCTTTCCTTAAATTTAGATTCTCGCCCCATGCTAAAACTAAATATTCAAGGACATGAATTTAATGGCCTACTGGATACAGGTGCAGACCTTAGCATCATCTCTCATCAAGAATGGCCAAAACATTGGCCATTACAACAAGCCACTCAAACGGTTCAAGGCCTAGGAGTGGCGATTAATCCCCACAGAAGTTTAATGGTATTAGATTGGAAGGATCCTGAAGGATGTGAAGGAACTATACAGCCATATGTATTGGATTATCTTCCCATAAATTTATAGGGATGAGATGTCCTAGATCAATTAAGTTTGACATTAACAAATAACATCAACCAAAATGCACCCACTATTATGACTAGACAAGGTTTTAGGAAAGGAAAAAGATTAGAAAAACAAGAACAAGGTATAACAGCACCAATACAAATAGATCAAGGAACGGACAGACATGGGTTGGATTTTCAGAAAGGGCCACTGAGACAATAAAAATTACTTGGAAATCAGAAAGACCAGTATGGGTTCCTCAGTGGCCACTGACTAAAGAAAAGATACAAGCAGCCCATGACCTGGTCAAACAACAATTAGTGGAAGGACATATACAACCTTCGGTATCTCCCCATAATACTCCCATTTTTGTCATCAAAAACAAATCTGGTAAATGGAGATTATTGCAAGATTTAAGAGCCATTAATAGTGAGATGGTTATTATGGGACCTATTCAATCGGGGATTCCTCAATTGTCTGCTTTGCCAAAAACTTGGTATGTTTTAGTTATAGATAAAAAAAGATTTTTTTTTTCAATTCCAATTCATCCTGAGGATAGTCCACGTTTTGCATTTACTATCCCTGCACTGAATCATGAAGGTCCTGATCAGAGATATGAATGGATAGTACTCCATCAAGGGATGGCTAACAGCCCAACTATGTGTCAAATTTATGTTAACAAAGTAATCCAGCAACTTAGAAATCAAAATCCTGAACTACAAATATTTCCCTATATGGATGATGTATTATTAGCACACAAAGCTAAAAACACATTGCTAGAATGTTATGCCACACTTACAAACTTATTAAAAAATAATAATCTAGAGATAGCAATAGATAAAGTACAATTAAATTTTCCAATTAATTATTTAGGAGTTCTACTATCCTCAACCAAGATCCATCCACCAAAAATTCAAATACGAGTAGATCAACTCAAATCACATAATGATTTCAAAAGTTATTAGGAGACATAAATGGATAAGGCCTTATTTAGTTATACCAACAGGAGAGTTGGGACCTTTATTTGATATCCTAAAAGGTCCATCAGATCCAAATTCACCACGCATGTTAACGCCTGAAGCAAGAAAGGCATTAAAAATCATTGAAACATATATGGAAAATATGCATTTGGATAGAATTTATATAAGTTTGCCTTTATTATTTATTGTACTACCAACAAAAAAAATATTCCTACAGGAGTATTTTGGCAAGAAGGTCCATTATTATGGATACATTTATCTTATTCTCCTAACACTATTCTTACTAGGTATCCTGAGGCTGTAGGACAATTAATATTCAAAGGAATAAAAGCAGCAAAGGGAGTGTTTGGAATTTCTCCCAATAAAATTATTACTCCATATACTATGAATCAAATTGATGAGTTAACTAATGAGTTAAATACTTGGGCAATAATCATGTGCAAATCTAATGTTTCATTTGATAACCACTTACCATCTAATCCTTTATTGTCTTTTTGGTCATCACATCCTGTAATTTTTCCAAAAATGAAAAGAAAAACACCTATCATGAATGCTCCAAATATATTCACTGATGGATAAAATAATGGTACAGCAGCCATAGTTACACCTGATCAAACCTTTACATTTTTAGTACCCAAACAATCAGCTCAAAAGGTAGAGCTTAATGCAGTATTACCAGCTTTTGTGATGTTTAAAGATTCTGTATTTAATTTATTTTCCGATAGTCAGTATATAGTTAATGCTATAGTATCCCTTGAAGATGCTGGTAGGATTTCCCCTTCCTCTACTGTTTTCTCTTTGCTTTCCACTATACAAAGTCTAATCTGGAACAGAAAAGATCCATTCTTTATAGGACATATCAGGGCACATACAGGATTGCCTGGAGCCCTTAGTTTGGGCAATGATTTAGCAGATAAAACTACACGTGACATAAATATTTTCTCTACACTAGAAGAAGATATAAATTTTCATAAAATGTTCCATGTCAATGCTAATACTTTGCAAAAGCGTTTTAAAATAACTAAGGAACAAGCTAGACAAATAATAAAACAATGTCAAAATTGTGTGACTTTTTTCCACAAGTTAATCTTGGAGTCAATACTAGAGGATTGATACCTAACCATATTTGGCAGATGGACATCACACACTTGCCTTAATTTGGAAAATTAAAGTATTTGCATGTTACAGTTGATACTTCTTCTGGATTTTTGATGGGCTCCCTTCATGCCAGAGAAAAAACTAAAGATGTTATAGCTCATTGCTTACAAAATTTTGCCACTCTGGGCGTTCCAAAACAGTTAAATATAGATAATGCCCCTGGTTATACTTCTACCTCTTTTAAACAATTTTGCTCATCATTTGGCATTACTCATATAACAGGAATCCCATTCAATCCACAGGGACAAGGCATAGTTGAAAGAGCTCATCAAACTATTAAAATGTACATATTAAAGCAAAAAGATGGAATTGGGAAGGGGTATATATTCCCCAAAGATAAACTTAAAATAACCCTTTTTACTCTAAACTTTTTAAATTTGGATTCGTCAGGACTTAGTGCTGCGGAAAGCCATATGTGTCCAAAAAATGTACATAAGCCCAAGGTACTTTGCAAAGATATTCTAACAGGACAATGGAAAGGTCCTGACCCAGTAATTGTCTGGACTCGGGGGTCTGTTTGTGTGTTTCCACAGGAAGAACAGCAGCTGATTTGGATTCCGGAGAGATTAACTAAAGTCCTGACCCAGTGATTGTCTGGATTCAGGGGTCTGTTTGTGTGTTTCCACAGGGAGAACAGCAGCTGATTTGGATTCCAGAAAGATTAACTAAAGCAATTTCTACAGACCAAAAAGAAGATGATTTGGCTCAAATCCATAACAGCTGATATCCAGAACTCCAGTTTGGCTACCCTTACATCTGCAACAGAACCAGGATGCTTTTTTCAATATCTATTTTATTATTGCCCTTTCCCACATCATGAAGTTCTATTTTGTTTTTTGAGCTCATACATACCTAGGTTAATGTTTTGCTGATCAGTTCTATTTTTTGACTATAGAATTTTTAAACATTGCAATGGAGATTTCACCTGTAAAAAGTTATAAGGCCTTTACTATTATGTTATGTGTTGTATGTATTATATTATGTGTGCACACTTGTGTTTTGTGTTATATGTTTGAATGTACATATGTCCATATATCATATATGATTAGCACTCATGAAAAAATTGATCCAAATTTTTTTTTCCCACGTGATTTAAACAATTTAATTTAAATTGGGTAAACAGCTGTTGAGGATTGTTTTAATATGTGAACAAAAAAGGAGGTTAACAGATCTGTTTGTTTACTTTAACATTTCCTATTCATTATATTTAATAATTCTGTTCAAGATAATGTAAATTGTTAAGAAAATTGTTTTCTTTTAATGCCTTCTGGAATGTTACATAATTTTTTCTTTAGCCATTATTGCCAGAATTCCTATCTTCATCCCAGTGCTGGTGAAGACAAAGATAAAACCAATCTACAGCTTCTGGAATAGCCATCACTGAACTGCTTGCAGAACTTGCCTGGACTATGTATCACTTGTATGCATTGTGAACTCACCTGTACGCATTGTCAACTATCTGTTGGTGCAGCGACTTGTGGTAGAGTTGGGGTATTTTTGCTGATGATGTCATCGGTGGTACAATTTTTCCAAAAGGAGCCGTCAATTGGCTTGGTGTATCTTCCTCCCTTCTGCTTGTCATGATCGTTCAGCTAAAATTTGGGGGCCAACAGAGGTGAGGCAAAGAACCTCACCCCCCTGCTGGTACAAAGACCTCTCCACAGGTGTGGCTGTATACTGGACCGGTAGTCAGTGACGGGTAAGATCCAATTGCAATGGTACCAATCTAAGACAGGAGGCTGATGTCTTGAACGTGTAAGGACCATATGTATTATTGGACAACCTAAGGCAGGCATGGTCCCTAAGCCACATACTTGTTGTTTAAACAGAGAGGGGGAGATGTTGAGAGCCACAGCCGAAGTGGCCCCAGCAAACTTTCAGACTGCCAGCTGATGTTGCTGGCTCACAGCGGCCCCAGTAACATCTAGCTGATTGGCTCCTCTGCGGTGATGCTCATTGGGCTGTTTTCCCTCCCTTTCAGACTGCCAGCTGATGATTGGCTCACAGCGGCCCCAGCAACATCTAGCTGATTGGCTCCTCTGCGATGATGCTCATTGCGCTGTTTCCCTGCCCTTTCAGACCACGGAGCTGCTCATTGGGGGACTTTTTTGGCTCAGCCCACGCAACCCAGCCAATCGGCCTCAAGAGCAGGAGGATTGTGGGAGGTGGAGAGGCTGGTGGTTGAGA